>NC_092791.1:14872680-14922787 GCF_047496795.1 Chiloscyllium punctatum | reverse complement strand
CCCAGCCTCCAGCTCCCTCCACTGCACTATCCACTGCACTATCCCAGCTCCTCCCTCCCTGCACTATCCCAGCTCCCTCCCTCACTGCACTATCCCAGCTCCCACCCTCACTGCACTATCCCAGCTCCCTCCCTCACTGCACTATCCCAGCTCCCTCCCTCACTGCACTATCCCAGCTCCCTCCCTCACTGCACTATCCCAGCTCCCTCCCTCACTGCACTATCCCAGCTCCCTCCTCACTGCACTATCCCAGCTCCCTCCCTCACTGCACTATCCCAGCTCCCTCCCTCACTGCACTATCCCAGCTCCCTCTTCACTGCACTATCCCAGCTCCCTCCCACACTGCACTATCCCAGCTCCCTCCCTCACTGCACTCTCCAGCTCCCTCCCTCACTGCACTATCCCAGCTCCCTCCCTCACTGCACTATCCCAGCTCCCTCCCTCACTGCACTATCCCAGCTCCCTCCCTCACTGCACTATCCCAGCTCCTCCCTCACTGCACTATCCCAGCTCCCTCCCTCACTGCACTATCCCAGCTCCCTCCCTCACTGCACTCTCCCAGCTCCCTCCCTCACTGCACTATCCCAGCTCCCTCCCTCACTGCACTATCCCAGCTCCCTCCTCACTGCACTATCCCAGCTCCCTCCCTCACTGCACTATCCCAGCTCCCTCCCTCACTGCACTATCCCAGCTCCCTCCCTCACTGCACTCTCCCAGCTCCCTCCCTCACTGCACTATCCCAGCTCCCTCCCTCACTGCACTCTCCCAGCTCCCTCCCTCACTGCACTATCCCAGCTCCCTCCCTCACTGCACTATCCCAGCTCCCTCCCTCACTGCACTATCCCAGCTCCCTCCCTCACTGCACTATCCCAGCTCCCTCCTCACTGCACTATCCCAGCTCCCTCCCTCACTGCACTATCCAGCTCCCTCCCTCACTGCACTATCCCAGCTCCCTCCCTCACTGCACTATCCCAGCTCCCTCCCTCACTGCACTATCCCAGCTCCCTCCCTCACTGCACTATCCCAGCTCCCTCCCTCACTGCACTATCCCAGCTCCCTCCCTCACTGCACTATCCCAGCTCCCTCCCTCACTGCACTATCCCAGCTCCCTCCCTCACTGCACTATCCAGCTCCCTCTTCACTGCACTATCCCAGCTCCCTCCCTCACTGCACTATCCCCTCCCTCCTCACTGCAGTATCCCAGCTCCTCCTCACTGCACTATCCCAGCTCCCTCCCTCACTGCACTATCCCAGCTCCCTCCCTCACTGCACTATCCAGCTCCCTCCTCACTGCACTATCCCAGCTCCCTCCCTCACTGCACTATCCAGCTCCCTCTTCACTGCACTATCCCAGCTCCCTCCCACACTGCACTATCCCAGCTCCCTCCCTCACTGCACTATCCCAGCTCCCTCCTCACTGCACTATCCCAGCTCCCTCCTCACTGCACTATCCCAGCTCCCTCCCTCACTGCACTATCCCAGCTCCCTCTCACTGCACTATCCCAGCTCCCTCCCACACTGCACTATCCCAGCTCCCTCCCTCACTGCACTCTCCCAGCTCCCTCCCTCACTGCACTATCCCAGCTCCCTCCCTCACTGCACTATCCCAGCTCCCTCCCTCACTGCACTCTCCCAGCTCCCTCCCTCACTGCACTATCCCAGCTCCCTCCCTCACTGCACTATCCCAGCTCCCCCCTCACTGCACTATCCCAGCTCCCTCCCACACTGCACTATCCCAGCTCCCTCCCTCACTGCACTATCCCAGCTCCCTCCCTCACTGCACTATCCCAGCTCCCCTCCCTCACCTGCACTATCCCAGCTCCCTCCCTCACTGCACTATCCCAGCTCCCTCTCACTGCACTATCCAGCTCCCTCCCTCACTGCACTATCCCAGCTCCCTCCTTCACTGCACTATCCCAGCTCCCTCCCTCACTGCACTATCCAGCTCCCTCCCTCCCTGCACTATCCCAGCTCCCTCCCTCACTGCACTATCCCAGCTCCCTCCCTCTCTGCACTATCCCAGCTCCCTCTTCACTGCACTATCCCAGCTCCCTCCCTCACTGCACTATCCCAGCTCCCTCCCACACTGCACTATCCCAGCTCCCTCCCTCCCTGCACTATCCCAGCTCCCTCCCTCACTGCACTATCCCAGCTCCCTCTCTCACTGCACTATCCCAGCTCCCTCCCTCACTGCACTATCCCAGCTCCCTCCCTCACTGCACTATCCCAGCTCCCTCCCTCACTGCACTATCCCAGCTCCCTCCCACACTGCACTATCCCAGCTCCCTCCCTCCCTGCACTATCCCAGCTCCCTCCCTCACTGCACTATCCCAGCTCCCTCTCTCACTGCACTATCCCAGCTCCCTCCCTCCCTGCACTATCCCAGCTCCCTCCCTCACTGCACTATCCCAGCTCCCTCTTCACTGCACTATCCCAGCTCCCTCCCACACTGCACTATCCCAGCTCCCTCCCTCACTGCACTATCCCAGCTCCCTCCCTCCCTGCACTATCCCAGGTCCCTCCCTCACTGCACTATCCCAGCTCCCTCCCTCCCTGCACTATCCCAGGTCCCTCCCTCACTGCACTATCCCAGCTCCCTCCCTCCCTGCACTATCCCAGCTCCCTCCCTCACTGCACTATCCCAGCTCCCTCCCACCCTGCACTATCCCAGCTCCCTCTTCACTGCACTATCCCAGCTCCCTCCCTCACTGCACTATCCCAGCTCCCTCCCTCACTGCACTATCCCAGCTCCCTCCCTCACTGCACTATCCCAGCTCCCTCCCTCCCTGCACTATCCCAGCACCCTCCCTCACTGCACTATCCCAGCTCCCTCCCTCCCTCCACTATCCCAGCTCCCTCCCTCCCTGCACTATCCCAGGTCCCTCCCTCACTGCACTATCCCAGCTCCCTCCCTCACTGCACTATCCCAGCTCCCTCCCTCCCTGCACGATCCCAGCTCCCTCCCTTACTGCACTATCCCAAGTCCCTCCCTCACTGCACTATCCCAGCTCCCTCCCTCACTGCACTATCCCAGCTCCCTCCCTCACTGCACTATCCCAGCTCCCTCCCTCACTGCACTATCCCAGCTCCCTCCCTCCCTGCACTATCCCAGCACCCTCCCTCCCTCCACTATCCCAGCTCCCTCCCTCCCTGCACTATCCCAGCACCCTCCCTCACTGCACTATCCCAGCTCCCTCCCTCCCTGCACTATCCCAGCTCCCTCCCTCCCTGCACTATCCCAGCTCCCTCCCTCCCTGCACTATCCCAGCTCCCTCCCTCACTGCACTATCCCACCTCCCTCTCTGACTCCACTATCCCAGCTCCCTCCCTCACTGCACTATCCCAGCTCCCTCCCACACTGCACTATCCCAGCTCCCTCTCTCACTGCACTATCCCAGCTCCCTCCCTCACTGCATTATCCCAGCTCCCTCTCTCACTGCACTATCCCAGCTCCCTCCCTCACTGCATTATCCCAGCTCCCTCCCTCACTGCACTATCCCAGCTCCCTCTCTCACTGCAGTATCCCAGCTCTCTCCCTCACTGCAGTATCCCAGCTCCCTCCCTCACTTCACTATCCCAGCTCCCAACCTCACTGCACTACCCCAGCTCCTACCCTCACTGCACTATCCCAGCTCCCTCTCTCACTGCACTATTCCAGCTTCCTCCCTCACTGCACTATCCCAGCTCCCTCCCACACTGCACTATCCCAGCTCCCTCTCTCACTGCACTATCCCAGCTCCCTCCCTCACTGCACTGTCCCAGCTCCCACCCTCACTGCACTATCCCAGCTTCCTCCCACACTGCACTATCCCAGCTCCCTCACTCACTGCACTATCCCAGCTCCCTCCCTCACTGCACTATCCCAGCTCCTACCCTCACTGCACTATCCCAGCTCCCTCTCTCACTGCACTATTCCAGCTCCCTCCCACACTGCAGTATCCCAGCTCTCTCCCTCACTGCAGTATCCCAGCTCCCTCCCTCACTGCACTATCCCAGCTCCCTCCCTCACTGCACTATCCCAGCTCCATCCCTCACTGCACTATCCCAGCTCCCTCTCTCACTGCACTATCCCAGCTCCCTCTCTCACTGCACTATTCCAGCTCCATCCCTCACTGCACTATCCCAGCTCCCTCCCTCACTGCACTATTCCAGCTCCCTCCCTCACTGCACTATCCCAGCTCCCTCCCTCACTTTCCTTTCCCAGCTTCCTCCCACACTGCACTATCCCAGCTCCCTCCCTCACTGCACTATCCCAGCTCCCTCCCTCCCTGCACTATCCCAGCTCCCTCCCTCACTTTCCTTTCCCAGCTTCCTCCCACACTGCACTATCCCAGCTCCCTCTCTCACTGCACTATCCCAGCTCCCTCCCACACTGCACTATCCCAGGTCCCTCCCTCACTGCACTATCCCAGCTCCCTCCCTCACTGCACTATCCCAGCTCCCACACTCACTGCACTATCCCAGCTCCCTCCCTCACTGCACTATCGCAGCTCCCTCCCTCACTGCACTATCCCAGCTCTCTCCCTCACTGCACTATCCCAGCTCCCTCCCTCACTGCACTATCCCAGCTCCCTCCCTCACTGCACTCTCCCAGCTCCCGCACTCACTGCACTATCCCAGCTCCCTCCCTCACTGCGCTATCCCAGCTTCCTCCCTCACTGCACTATCCCAGCTCCCTCCCTCACTGCACTATCCTAGCTCCCTCCCTCACTGCACTATCCCAGCTCCCACACTCACTGCACTATCCCAGCTCCCTCCCTCACTGCACTATCCCAGCTCCCTCCCTCACTGCACTATCCCAGCTCACTCCCACACTGCACTATTCCAGCTCCCTCCCTCACTGCACTATCCCAGCTCCCTCCCTCACTGCAGTATCCCAGCCCCCTCCCTCACTGCACTATCCCAGCTCCCACACTCACTGCACTATCCCAGCTCCCTCCCTCACTGCACTATCCCAGCTCCCTCCCACACTGCACTATCCCAGCTCCCTCTCTCACTGCACTATCCCAGCTCCCTCCCTCACTGCACTATCCCAGCTCCCTCCCTCACTGCACTATCCCTGCTCCCTCCCTCACTGCACTATCCCAGCTCCCACCCTCACTGCACTATCCCAGCTCCCTCCCTCACTGCACTATCCCATTTCCCTCCCTCACTGCACTATCCCAGCTCCCTCCCTCACTGCACTATCCCATCTCCCTCCCTCACTGCACTATCCCAGCTCCCACCCTCACTGCACTATCCCAGCTCCCTCCCTCACTGCACTATCCCAGCTCCCTCCCACACTGCACTATCCCAGCACCCTCCCTCACTGCACTATCCCAGCTCCCTCCCTCACTGTCCTTTCCCAGCTTCCTCCCACACTGCAGTATCCCAGCTCCCTCTCTCACTGCACTATCCCAGGTCCCTCCCTCACTGCACTATCCCAGCTCCCTCCCTCCCTGCATTATCCCAGCTCCCACCCTCACTGCACTATCCCAGCTCCCTCCCTCCCTGCATTATCCCAGCTCCCACCCTCACTGCACTATCCCAGCTCCCTCCCTCCCTGCATTATCCCAGCTCCCACCCTCACTGCACTATCCCAGCTCCCACCCTCACTGCACTATCCCAGCTCCCTCCCTCACTGCACTATCCCAGCTCCCTCCCACACTGCACTATCCCAGCACCCTCCCTCACTGCACTATCCCAGCTCCCTCCCTCACTGTCCTTTCCCAGCTTCCTCCCACACTGCAGTATCCCAGCTCCCTCTCTCACTGCACTATCCCAGGTCCCTCCCTCACTGCACTATCCCAGCTCCCTCCCTCCCTGCATTATCCCAGCTCCCACCCTCACTGCACTATCCCACCTCCCTCCCTCACTGCACTATCCCAGCTCCCTCCCTCACTGCACTATCCCAGCTCCCTCCCTCACTGCACTATCCCAGCTCCCACCCTCACTGCACTATCCCACCTCCCTCCCTCACTGCACTATCCCAGCTCCCTCCCTCACTGCACTATCCCAGCTCCCTCCCACACTGCACTATCCCACCTCCCTCCCTCACTGCACTATCCCAGCTCCCTCCCTCACTGCACTATCCCAGCTCCCTCCCTCCCTGCACTATCCCAGCTCCCTCCCTCACTGCAGTATCCCAGCTCCCTCCCTCACTGCAGTATCCCAGCTCCCTCCCTCACTGCACTATCCCAGCTCCCTCCCTCACTGCACTATCCCACCTCCCTCCCACACTGCACTATCCCAGCTCCCTCCCTCACTGCAGTATCCCAGCTCCCTCCCTCACTGCACTATCCCAGCTCCCTCCCTCACTGCACTATCCCAGCTCCCTCCCACACTGCACTATCCCAGCTCCCTCCCTCACTGCACTATCCCAGCTCCCCCTCCCACTGCACTATCCCACCTCCCTCCCTCACTGCACTATCCCACCTCCCTCCCATACTGCACTATCCCAGCTCCCTCCCTCACTGCAGTATCCCAGCTCCCTCCCTCACTGCACTATCCCAGCTCCCTCCCTCACTGCACTATCCCACCTCCCTCCCTCACTGCACTGTCCCAGCTCCCCCTCCCACTGCACTATCCGAGCTCCCTCCCTCACTGCACTATCCCAGCTTCCTCCCACACTGCACTATCCCAGCTCCCTCACTCACTGCACTATCCCAGCTCCCTCCCTCACTGCACTATCCCAGCTCCTACCCTCACTGCACTATCCCAGCTCCCTCTCTCACTGCACTATCCCAGCTCCCTCCCTCACTGCACTATCCCAGCTCCCTCCCTCACTGCACTATCCCAGCTCCCTCCCTCACTGCACTATTCCAGCTCCCTCCCTCTCTGACTCCACTATCCCAGCTCCCTTCCTCACTGCACTATCCCAGCTCCCTCCCACACTGTACTATCCCAGCTCCCTCCCTCTCTGACTCCACTATCCCAGCTCCCTCCCTCACTGCACTATCCCAGCTCCCACCCTCACTGCACTATCCCAGCTTCCTCCCACACTCCACTATCCCAGCTCCCTCACTCACTGCACTATCCCAGCTCCCTCCCACACTGTACTATCCCAGCTCCCTCCCTCTCTGACTCCACTATCCCAGCTCCCTCCCTCACTGCACTATCCCAGCTCCCACCCTCACTGCACTATCCCACCTCCCTCCCTCACTGCACTATCCCAGCTCCCTCCCTCACTGCACTATCCCAGCTCCCTCTCTCACTGCACTATCCCAGCTCCCTCTTCACTGCACTATCCCAGCTCCCTCACTCACTGCACTATCCCAGCTCCCTCCCTCACTGCACTATCCCAGCTCCTACCCTCACTGCACTATCCCAGCTCCCTCCCACACTGCACTATCCCAGCTCTCTCCCTCACTGCACTATCCCAGCTCCCACCCTCACTGCACTATCCCAGCTCCCTCCCTCACTGCACTATCCCAGCTCTCTCCCTCACTGCACTATCCCAGCTCCCTCCCTCACTGCACTATCCCAGCTCCCTCCCTCACTGCAGTATCCCAGCTCTCTCCCTCACTGCACTATCCCAGCTCCCTCCCTCACTGCACTGTCCCAGCTCCCTCCCTCACTGCACTATCCCAGCTCCCTCCCTCACTGCACTATCCCAGCTCCCTCCCTCACTGCACTATCCCAGCTCCCTCCCTCACTGCACTATCCCAGCTCCCACACTCACTGCACTATCCCAGCTCCCTCCCTCACTGCACTATCGCAGCTCTCTCCCTCACTGCACTATCCCAGCTCCCTCCCTCACTGCACTATCCCAGCTCCCTCCCTCACTGCACTATCCCAGCTCCCTCCCTCACTGCACTATCCCAGCTCCCACACTCACTGCACTATCCCAGCTCCCTCCCTCACTGCGCTATCCCAACCCCACTCCCTCACTGCACTATCCCAGCTCCCTCCCTCACTGCACTATCCCAGCTCCCTCCATCACTGCACTATCCCAGCTCCCTCTCTCACTGCACTATCTCAGCTCCCTCCCTCACTGCACTATCCCAGCTCCCTCCCTCCCTGCACTATCCCAGCTCCCTCCCTCACTGCACTATCCCAGCTCCCTCCCTCACTGCGCTATCCCAACCCCACTCCCTCACTGCACTATCCCAGCTCCCTCCCTCACTGCACTATCCCAGCTCCCTCCCTCACTGCACTATCCCAGCTCCCTCTCTCACTGCACTATCTCAGCTCCCTCCCTCACTGCACTATCCCAGCTCCCTCCCTCACTGCACTATCCCAGCTCCCTCCCTCCCTGCACTATCCCAGCTCCTACCCTCACTGCACTATCCCAGCTCCCTCCCTCACTGCACTATCCCAGCTCCCTCCCTCCCTGCACGATCCCAGCTCCCTCCCTCACTGCACTATCCCAAGTCCCTCCCTCACTGCAGTATCCCAGCTCCCTCCCTCACTGCACTATCCCAGCTCCCTCCCTCACTGCAGTATCCCAGCTCCCTCCCTCACTGCACTATCCCAGCTCCCTCCCTCACTGCACTATCCCAGCTCCCTCCCTCCCTCCACTATCCCAGCTCCCTCCCTCCCTGCACTATCCCAGCTCCCTCCCTCACTGCACTATCCCAGCTCCCACACTCACTGCACTATCCCAGCTCCCTCCCTCACTGCACTATCCCAGCTCCCTCCCTCCCTGCACTATCCCAGCTCCCTCCCTCCCTGCACTATCCCAGCTCCCTCCCTCACTGCACTATCCCAGCTCCCTCTCTGACTCCACTATCCCAGCTCCCTCCCTCACTGCACTATCCCAGCTCCCTCCCACACTGCACTATCCCAGCTCCCTCCCTCACTGCACTATCCCAGCTCCCTCCCTCACTGCACTATCCCACCTCCCTCTCTGACTCCACTATCCCAGCTCCCTCCCTCACTGCACTATCCCAGCTCCCTCCCTCCCTGCACTATCCCAGCTCCCTCCCTCACTGCACTATCCCACCTCCCTCTCTGACTCCACTATCCCAGCTCCCTCCCTCCCTGCACTATCCCAGCTCCCTCCCTCACTGCACTATCCCAGCTCCCTCTCTGACTCCACTATCCCAGCTCCCTCCCTCACTGCACTATCCCAGGTCCCTCCCTCCCTGCACTATCCCAGCTCCCTCCCTCCCTGCACTATCCCAGCTCCCTCCCTCACTGCACTCTCCCAGCTCCCTCCCACACTGCACTATCCCAGCTCCCTCCCTCACTGCACTCTCCCAGCTCCCTCCCTCACTGCACTATCCCAGCTCCCTCCCTCACTGCACTATCCCAGCTCCCTCCCACACTGCACTATCCCAGCTCCCTCCCTCACTGCACTATCCCAGCTCCCTCCCTCACTGCACTATCCCAGCTCCCTCCCTCACTGCACTATCCCAGCTCCCTCCCTCACTGCACTATCCCAGCTCCCTCTTCACTGCACTATCCCAGCTCCCTCCCTCACTGCACTATCCCAGCTCCCTCTTCACTGCACTATCCCAGCTCCCTCCCTCACTGCACTATCCCAGCTCCCTCCCTCCCTGCACTATCCCAGCTCCCTCCCTCACTGCACGATCCCAGCTCCCTCCCTCACTGCACTATCCCAGCTCCCTCTTCACTGCACTATCCCAGCTCCCTCCCTCACTGCACTATCCCAGCTCCCTCCCACACTGCACTATCCCAGCTCCCTCCCTCCCTGCACTATCCCAGCTCCCTCCCTCACTGCACTATCCCAGCTCCCTCTCTCACTGCACTATCCCAGCTCCCTCCCTCACTGCACTATCCCAGCTCCCTCCCTCCCTGCACTATCCCAGCTCCCTCCCACACTGCACTATCCCAGCCCCCTCCCACACTGCACTATCCCAGCTCCCTCCCTCACTGCACTATCCCAGCTCCCTCTTCACTGCACTATCCCAGCTCCCTCCCACACTGCACTATCCCAGCTCCCTCCCTCCCTGCACTATCCCAGCTCCCTCCCTCACTGCACTATCCCAGCTCCCTCTTCACTGCACTATCCCAGCTCCCTCCCTCCCTGCACGATCCCAGCTCCCTCCCTCACTGCACTATCCCAAGTCCCTCCCTCACTGCAGTATCCCAGCTCCCTCCCTCACTGCACTATCCCAGCTCCCTCCCTCACTGCAGTATCCCAGCTCCCTCCCTCACTGCACTATCCCAGCTCCCTCCCTCACTGCACTATCCCAGCTCCCTCCCTCCCTCCACTATCCCAGCTCCCTCCCTCCCTGCACTATCCCAGCTCCCTCCCTCACTGCACTATCCCAGCTCCCACACTCACTGCACTATCCCAGCTCCCTCCCTCACTGCACTATCCCAGCTCCCTCCCTCCCTGCACTATCCCAGCTCCCTCCCTCCCTGCACTATCCCAGCTCCCTCCCTCACTGCACTATCCCAGCTCCCTCTCTGACTCCACTATCCCAGCTCCCTCCCTCACTGCACTATCCCAGCTCCCTCCCACACTGCACTATCCCAGCTCCCTCCCTCACTGCACTATCCCAGCTCCCTCCCTCACTGCACTATCCCACCTCCCTCTCTGACTCCACTATCCCAGCTCCCTCCCTCACTGCACTATCCCAGCTCCCTCCCTCCCTGCACTATCCCAGCTCCCTCCCTCCCTGCACTATCCCAGCTCCCTCCCTCACTGCACTATCCCAGCTCCCTCTCTGACTCCACTATCCCAGCTCCCTCCCTCACTGCACTATCCCAGCTCCCTCCCTCCCTGCACTATCCCAGCTCCCTCCCTCACTGCACTCTCCCAGCTCCCTCCCTCACTGCACTATCCCAGCTCCCACACTCACTGCACTATCCCAGCTCCCTCTCTCACTGCACTATCCCAGCTCCCTCTCTCACTGCACTATCCCAGCTCCCTCCCACACTGCACTATCCCAGCTCCCTCCCACACTGCACTATCCCAGCTCCCTCCCTCCCTGCACTATCCCAGCTCCCTCCCTCACTGCACTATCCCAGCTCCCTCTCTGACTCCACTATCCCAGCTCCCTCCCTCCCTGCACTATCCCAGCTCCCTCCCTCCCTGCACTATCCCAGCTCCCTCCCTCACTGCACTCTCCCAGCTCCCTCCCTCACTGCACTATCCCAGCTCCCTCCCTCACTGCACTATCCCAGCTCCCTCTTCACTGCACTATCCCAGCTCCCTCCCACACTGCACTATCCCAGCTCCCTCCCTCACTGCACTATCCCAGCTCCCTCCCTCACTGCACTATCCCAGCTCCCTCCCTCACTGCACTCTCCCAGCTCCCTCCCTCACTGCACTATCCCAGCTCCCTCCCTCACTGCACTATCCCAGCTCCCTCTTCACTGCACTATCCCAGCTCCCTCCCTCACTGCACTATCCCAGCTCCCTCCCTCACTGCACTATCCCAGCTCCCACCCTCACTGCACTATCCCAGCTCCCTCCCACACTGCACTATCCCAGCTCCCTCCCTCACTGCACTATCCCAGCTCCCTCCCTCACTGCACTATCCCAGCTCCCTCCCTCACTGCACTATCCCAGCTCCCTCCCTCACTGCACTATCCCAGCTCCCTCTTCACTGCACTATCCCAGCTCCCTCCCTCACTGCACTATCCCAGCTCCCTCTTCACTGCACTATCCCAGCTCCCTCCCTCACTGCACTATCCCAGCTCCCTCCCTCCCTGCACTATCCCAGCTCCCTCCCTCACTGCACTATCCCAGCTCCCTCCCTCACTGCACTATCCCAGCTCCCTCTTCACTGCACTATCCCAGCTCCCTCCCTCACTGCACTATCCCAGCTCCCTCCCACACTGCACTATCCCAGCTCCCTCCCTCCCTGCACTATCCCAGCTCCCTCCCTCACTGCACTATCCCAGCTCCCTCTCTCACTGCACTATCCCAGCTCCCTCCCTCACTGCACTATCCCAGCTCCCTCCCTCCCTGCACTATCCCAGCTCCCTCCCACACTGCACTATCCCAGCCCCCTCCCACACTGCACTATCCCAGCTCCCTCCCTCACTGCACTATCCCAGCTCCCTCTTCACTGCACTATCCCAGCTCCCTCCCACACTGCACTATCCCAGCTCCCTCCCTCCCTGCACTATCCCAGCTCCCTCCCTCACTGCACTATCCCAGCTCCCTCCCTCACTGCACTATCCCAGCTCCCTCCCTCACTGCACTATCCCAGCTCCCTCCCTCACTGCACTCTCCCAGCTCCCTCCCTCACTGCACTATCCCAGCTCCCTCCCTCACTGCACTATCCCAGCTCCCACCCTCACTGCACTATCCCAGCTCCCTCCCACACTGCACTATCCCAGCTCCCTCCCTCACTGCACTATCCCAGCTCCCTCCCTCACTGCACTATCCCAGCTCCCTCCCTCACTGCACTATCCCAGCTCCCTCCCTCACTGCACTATCCCAGCCCCCTCCCACACTGCACTATCCCAGCTCCCTCCCACACTGCACTCTCCCAGCTCCCTCTTCACTGCACTATCCCAGCTCCCTCCCTCACTGCACTATCCCAGCTCCCTCTTCACTGCACTATCCCAGCTCCCTCCCTCACTGCACTATCCCACCTCCCTCACTCACTGCAGTATCCCAGCTCCCTCCCTCACTGCACTATCCCAGCTCCCTCCCTCACTGCACTATCCCAGCTCCCTCCCTCACTGCACTCTCCCAGCTCCCTCCCTCACTGCACTATCCCAGCTCCCTCCCTCACTGCACTATCCCAGCTCCCTCCCTCACTGCACTATCCCAGCTCCCTCCCACACTGCACTATCCCAGCTCCCTCCCTCACTGCACTATCCCAGCTCCCTCCCTCACTGCACTATCCCAGCTCCCTCTTCACTGCACTATCCCAGCTCCCTCCCACACTGCACTATCCCAGCTCCCTCCCTCACTGCACTCTCCCAGCTCCCTCCCTCACTGCACTATCCCAGCTCCCTCCCTCACTGCACTATCCCAGCTCCCTCCCTCACTGCACTCTCCCAGCTCCCTCCCTCACTGCACTATCCCAGCTCCCTCCCTCCCTGCACTATCCCAGCTCCCTCCCTCACTGCACTATCCCAGCTCCCTCCCTCACTGCACTATCCCAGCTCCCTCTTCACTGCACTATCCCAGCTCCCTCCCTCACTGCACTATCCCAGCTCCCTCCCTCACTGCACTATCCCAGCTCCCTCTTCACTGCACTATCCCAGCTCCCTCCCACACTGCACTATCCCAGCTCCCTCCCTCACTGCACTATCCCAGCTCCCTCCCTCCCTGCACTATCCCAGCTCCCTCCCTCACTGCACTATCCCAGCTCCCTCTCTCACTGCACTATCCCAGCTCCCTCCCTCACTGCACTATCCCAGCTCCCTCCCACACTGCACTATCCCAGCCCCCTCCCACACTGCACTATCCCAGCTCCCTCCCTCACTGCACTATCCCAGCTCCCTCTTCACTGCACTATCCCAGCTCCCTCCCACACTGCACTATCCCAGCTCCCTCCCTCCCTGCACTATCCCAGCTCCCTCCCTCACTGCACTATCCCAGCTCCCTCTTCACTGCACTATCCCAGCTCCCTCCCACACTGCACTATCCCAGCTCCCTCCCTCACTGCACTATCCCAGCTCCCTCCCTCCCTGCACTATCCCAGGTCCCTCCCTCACTGCACTCTCCCAGCTCCCTCTTCACTGCACTATCCCAGCTCCCTCCCTCCCTGCACTATCCCAGCTCCCTCCCTCACTGCACTATCCCAGCTCCCTCCCACCCTGCACTATCCCAGCTCCCTCTTCACTGCACTATCCCAGCTCCCTCCCTCACTGCACTATCCCAGCTCCCTCCCTCACTGCACTATCCCAGCTCCCTCCCTCACTGCACTATCCCAGCTCCCTCCCTCCCTGCACTATCCCAGCACCCTCCCTCACTGCACTATCCCAGCTCCCTCCCTCCCTCCACTATGCCAGCTCCCTCCCTCCCTGCACTATCCCAGGTCCCTCCCTCACTGCACTATCCCAGCTCCCTCCCTCACTGCACTATCCCAGCTCCCTCCCTCCCTGCACGATCCCAGCTCCCTCCCTTACTGCACTATCCCAAGTCCCTCCCTCACTGCACTATCCCAGCTCCCTCCCTCACTGCACTATCCCAGCTCCCTCCCTCACTGCACTATCCCAGCTCCCTCCCTCACTGCACTATCCCAGCTCCCTCCCTCCCTGCACTATCCCAGCACCCTCCCTCACTGCACTATCCCAGCTCCCTCCCTCCCTCCACTATCCCAGCTCCCTCCCTCCCTGCACTATCCCAGCTCCCTCCCTCACTGCACTATCCCAGCTCCCTCCCTCCCTGCACTATCCCAGCTCCCTCCCTCCCTGCACTATCCCAGCTCCCTCCCTCACTGCACTATCCCAGCTCCCTCCCTCACTGCACTATCCCAGCTCCCTCTCTGACTCCACTATCCCAGCTCACTCCCACACTGCACTATCCCAGCTCCCTCTCTCACTGCACTATCCCAGCTCCATCCCACACTGCACTATCCCAGCTCCCTCCCTCCCTGCACTTTCCCAGCTCCCTCCCTCACTGCACTATCCCACCTCCCTCTCTGACTCCACTATCCCAGCTCCCTCCCTCACTGCACTATCCCAGCTCCCTCCCACACTGCACTATCCCAGCTCCCTCTCTCACTGCACTATCCCAGCTCCCTCCCTCACTGCACTATCCCAGCTCCCTCCCTCACTGCACTATCCCAGCTCCCTCCCTCCCTGCACTATCCCAGCTCCCTCCCTCACTGCACTATCCCAGCTCCCTCCCTCACTGCACTATCCCAGCTCCCTCCCTCACTGCACTATCCCAGCTCCCTCTCTCACTGCACTATTCCAGCTCCCTCCCACACTGCACTATCCCAGCTCCCTCCCTCACTGCAGTATCCCAGCTCTCTCCCTCACTGCAGTATCCCAGCTCCCTCCCTCACTTCACTATCCCAGCTCCCAACCTCACTGCACTACCCCAGCTCCTACCCTCACTGCACTATCCCAGCTCCCTCTCTCACTGCACTATTCCAGCTTCCTCCCACACTGCAGTATCCCAGCTCTCTCCCTCACTGCAGTATCCCAGCTCCCTCTCTCACTGCACTATCCCAGCTCCCTCCCTCACTGCACTGTCCCAGCTCCCACCCTCACTGCACTATCCCAGCTTCCTCCCACACTGCACTATCCCAGCTCCCTCACTCACTGCACTATCCCAGCTCCCTCCCTCACTGCACTATCCCAGCTCCTACCCTCACTGCACTATCCCAGCTCCCTCTCTCACTGCACTATTCCAGCTCCCTCCCACACTGCAGTATCCCAGCTCTCTCCCTCACTGCAGTATCCCAGCTCCCTCCCTCACTGCACTATCCCAGCTCCCTCCCTCACTGCACTATCCCAGCTCCATCCCTCACTGCACTATCCCAGCTCCCTCTCTCACTGCACTATCCCAGCTCCCTCTCTCACTGCACTATTCCAGCTCCATCCCTCACTGCACTATCCCAGCTCCCTCCCTCACTGCACTATCCCAGCTCCCTCCCTCCCTGCACTATCCCAGCTCCCTCCCTCACTTTCCTTTCCCAGCTTCCTCCCACACTGCACTATCCCAGCTCCCTCTCTCACTGCACTATCCCAGCTCCCACCCACACTGCACTATCCCAGGTCCCTCCCTCACTGCACTATCCCAGCTTCCTCCCTCACTGCACTATCCCAGCTCCCACACTCACTGCACTATCCCAGCTCCCTCCCTCACTGCACTATCGCAGCTCCCTCCCTCACTGCACTATCCCAGCTCTCTCCCTCACTGCACTATCCCAGCTCCCTCCCTCACTGCACTATCCCAGCTCCCTCCCTCACTGCACTCTCCCAGCTCCCGCACTCACTGCACTATCCCAGCTCCCTCCCTCACTGCGCTATCCCAGCTTCCTCCCTCACTGCACTATCCCAGCTCCCTCCCTCACTGCACTATCCTAGCTCCCTCCCTCACTGCACTATCCCAGCTCCCACACTCACTGCACTATCCCAGCTCCCTCCCTCACTGCACTATCCCAGCTCCCTCCCTCACTGCACTATCCCAGCTCACTCCCACACTGCACTATTCCAGCTCCCTCCCTCACTGCACTATCCCAGCTCCCTCCCTCACTGCACTATCCCAGCCCCCTCCCTCACTGCACTATCCCAGCTCCCACACTCACTGCACTATCCCAGCTCCCTCCCTCACTGCACTATCCCAGCTCCCTCCCACACTGCACTATCCCAGCTCCCTCTCTCACTGCACTATCCCAGCTCCCTCCCTCACTGCACTATCCCAGCTCCCTCCCTCACTGCACTATCCCAGCTCCCTCCCTCACTGCACTATCCCAGCTCCCTCCCTCACTGCACTATCGCAGCTCCCTCTCTCACTGCACTATCCCAGCTCCCTCCCACACTGCACTATCCCAGCTCCCTCCCACACTGCACTATCCCAGCTCCCTCTCTCACTGCACTATCGCAGCTCCATCTCTCACTGCACTATCCCAGCTCCCTCCCTCACTGCACTATCTCAGCTCCCTCCCTCACTGCACTATCCCAGCTCCCTCCCTCACTGCATTATCCCTGCTCCCTCCCTCACTGCACTATCCCAGCTCCCACCCTCACTGCACTATCCCAGCTCCCTCCCTCACTGCACTATCCCATTTCCCTCCCTCACTGCACTATCCCAGCTCCCTCCCTCACTGCACTATCCCATCTCCCTCCCTCACTGCACTATCCCAGCTCCCACCCTCACTGCACTATCCCAGCTCCCTCCCTCACTGCACTATCCCAGCTCCCTCCCACACTGCACTATCCCAGCACCCTCCCTCACTGCACTATCCCAGCTCCCTCCCTCACTGTCCTTTCCCAGCTTCCTCCCACACTGCAGTATCCCAGCTCCCTCTCTCACTGCACTATCCCAGGTCCCTCCCTCACTGCACTATCCCAGCTCCCTCCCTCCCTGCATTATCCCAGCTCCCACCCTCACTGCACTATCCCAGCTCCCTCCCTCCCTGCATTATCCCAGCTCCCACCCTCACTGCACTATCCCAGCTCCCACCCTCACTGCACTATCCCAGCTCCCTCCCTCACTGCACTATCCCAGCTCCCTCCCACACTGCACTATCCCAGCACCCTCCCTCACTGCACTATCCCAGCTCCCTCCCTCACTGTCCTTTCCCAGCTTCCTCCCACACTGCAGTATCCCAGCTCCCTCTCTCACTGCACTATCCCAGGTCCCTCCCTCACTGCACTATCCCAGCTCCCTCCCTCCCTGCATTATCCCAGCTCCCACCCTCACTGCACTATCCCACCTCCCTCCCTCACTGCACTATCCCAGCTCCCTCCCTCACTGCACTATCCCAGCTCCCACCCTCACTGCACTATCCCACCTCCCTCCCTCACTGCACTATCCCAGCTCCCTCCCTCACTGCACTATCCCAGCTCCCTCCCTCCCTGCACTATCCCAGCTCCCTCCCTCACTGCACTGTCCCAGCTCCCTCTCTCACTGCACTATCCCAGCTCCCTCCCTCACTGCACTATCCGAGCTCCCTCCCTCACTGCAGTATCCCAGCTCCCTCCCTCACTGCAGTATCCCAGCTCCCTCCCTCACTGCAGTATCCCAGCTCCCTCTCTCACTGCACTATCCCACCTCCCTCCCACACTGCACTATCCCAGCTCCCTCCCTCACTGCAGTATCCCAGCTCCCTCCCTCACTGCACTATCCCAGCTCCCTCCCTCACTGCACTATCCCAGCTCCCTCCCACACTGCACTATCCCAGCTCCCTCCCTCACTGCACTATCCCAGCTCCCTCCCTCACTGCACTATCGCAGCTCTCTCCCTCACTGCACTATCCCAGCTCCCTCCCTCACTGCACTATCCCAGCTCCCTCCCTCACTGCACTATCCCAGCTCCCACACTCACTGCACTATCCCAGCTCCCTCCCTCACTGCGCTATCCCAACCCCACTCCCTCACTGCACTATCCCAGCTCCCTCCCTCACTGCACTATCCCAGCTCCCTCCATCACTGCACTATCCCAGCTCCCACACTCACTGCACTATCCCAGCTCCCTCCCTCACTGCACTATCCCAGCTCCCTCTCTCACTGCACTATCTCAGCTCCCTCCCTCACTGCACTATCCCAGCTCCCTCCCTCACTGCACTATCCCAGCTCCCTCCCTCCCTGCACTATCCCAGCTCCTACCCTCACTGCACTATCCCAGCTCCCTCCCTCACTGCACTATCCCAGCTCCCTCCCTCCCTGCACGATCCCAGCTCCCACCCTCACTGCACTATCCCAGCTCCCTCCCTCACTGCACTCTCCCAGCTCCCTCCCTCACTGCACTATCCCAGCTCCCTCCCTCACTGCACTATCCCAGCTCCCTCCCTCACTGCACTATCCCAGCTCCCTCCCTCACTGCACTATCCCAGCTCCCTCCCTCACTGCACTCTCCCAGCTCCCTCCCTCACTGCACTATCTCAGCTCCCTCCCTCACTGCACTATCCCAGCTCCCTCCCTCTCTCACTGCACTATCCCAGCTCCCTCCCTCACTGCACTATCCCAGCTCCCTCCCACACTGCACTATCCCAGCTCCCTCCCTCCCTGCACTATCCCAGCTCCTACCCTCACTGCACTATCCCAGCTCCCTCCCTCACTGCACTATCCCAGCTCCCTCCCTCCCTGCACGATCCCAGCTCCCACCCTCACTGCACTATCCCAGCTCCCTCCCTCACTGCACTCTCCCAGCTCCCTCCCTCACTGCACTATCCCAGCTCCCTCCCTCACTGCACTATCCCAGCTCCCTCCCTCACTGCACTATCCCAGCTCCCTCCCTCACTGCACTATCCCAGCTCCCTCCCTCACTGCACTCTCCCAGCTCCCTCCCTCACTGCACTATCTCAGCTCCCTCCCTCACTGCACTATCCCAGCTCCCTCCCTCACTGCACTATCCCAGCTCCCTCCCTCACTGCACTATCCCAGCTCCCTGCCTCACTGCACTATCCCAGCTCCCTCCCTCACTGCACTATCCCAGCTCCCTCCCTCACTGACTGATCGTGCTGTGATAGTGCAGTGAGGGAGCAACACTGAGTGTTGCTGGTTTATTGATTCCTTTCTTCATCCTTTTATATCCTTGCTTTATTCCTGATGTGCCAATTTTCTGAACAGAGAAGGATTTTTTTGAAATAAATTTTGATGGGATGTGGTCCTGGTCGGCTGCTCAGCATTGATTGGCCATGCCGAGTTGCCCTCGCGAGGCTCCTGTGGAGCTGCCGAATTCTGAAGTACAAAGGGACTTGGCCATCCAAATTCTGGTTTCTGTCCATGAGAACGTGCACGTTCAGTTGCCAGTCGAGAAGGCCACTGCATTCATTGCAAGGGGGCTCCAATACAATGGGCAGGAATGTTTCAGGTTCTGGTGAGACCATTTATGGAGCATTTTCAGTGTTTTTGCATCCCCTTTCTGAGGCAGGCTGTGCTGGCCTTGGGAAGGATCCAGAGGAGGTTTGGAAGCATGGTCCTGGGACTGAAAATGAGGAGCGGTTGAGGACTCTGGGTCTGTCCTTGATGGAGTTGAGAAGGATGAGAGGGAATCTGATCGAACCTGACAGAATACTGAGGAACCTGGATCGAGTGGATGTGGAGATGGTATTACCACTCGGAGGAGAGAGTAGGGACCCAAGCGCACAACCTCAGCGTGAAGGGAGATGAGGTGGAGTTTTGGGGTGGCACAGTAGCTCAGTGGTGAGCACTGCTACCTCACAGCACCAGGGACCCAGGTTCAATTCCACCCTCGGGTGAGTGTCTGTGGAGAGTTTGCACATTCTCCCCATCTCTGCATGGGTTTCCTTTTGGTGCTCTTGTTTCCTCCCCCAGGTCAGGTGAATTGGCCATGCTAAATTGCCCATCATGTTCGGTGCATTAGTCAGAGGGCAATGGGTCTGGGTGGCTTACTCTTCAGAGGGTTGGTGCGGGCTGGTTGGGCTGATGTGTCGGCATGGGTTTCCTCTGGGTGCTCCAGTTTCCTCCCACAATCGAAAGATGTGCAGGTTAGGGTGGATTGGCTGTGCTAAATCGCCCGCAGTGTGCAGGGATGGTGCAGGTTAGGGTGGATTGGCTGTGCTAAATCGCCCGCAGTGTGCAGGGATGGTGCAGGTTAGGGTGGATTGGCTGTGCTAAATCGCCCGCAGTGTGCAGGGATGTACAGGATAGGTAGATTAGCCATGGGAAACGCAGGGTAATGGGGATAGGGTTTGGTCTAGCTGGGAGGCTCTTCAGAGGGTCAGTGCAGACTTGACGGGCCAAATGGTCTCATTCCTCATTGTAGGGATTCTAATGTCTGCAGCCAGAGGGTGAGGAATCTCTGGAAGTCAGTGTTGCAGAGGGCTGTGGAGGCCAAGTCACTGAGTGTATTTAAGACAGAGACAGATAGGTTCTTGATTAATAAAGGGATCAAGGGTTGCAGGGCAAAGGCAGGGGAATGGGGGTTGAGATCAGCCATGCACAAATGGTACTGTGGCCCCAAAGGGCTGACTGGCCTAATTCTGCTCCTATATCTTCTGGCCGGGAGAGCAATGGTGTAACTCTGGTTGGATCCTGGATAGTCGAAGTCGATATCTTTCACTGTAGCTCTGTCTCTTTTGTGGTTCCTCCGTATCTGAGAAGAACAGAGGAATAATAGAATAGTATTAGATTCCCTAGAGTGTGGAAATAGGCCATTCGGCCCAACAAGTCCACACCAACCCTTCAAAGAGTAACCCACCCAGACCCATTCCCCTACTCTATTACTTTACATTTCCCCCTGCCAAAGCATTTCACATGCACATCCCTGGGCACTATGGGACAATTTAGCACGGCCAATCTACACTAACCTGCACATCCCTGGCCACTATGGGACAATTTAGCATGGCCAATCCACCCTAACCTGCACATCCCTGGGCACTATGGGACAATTTAGCATGGCCAATCCACCCTAACCTGCACATCCCTGGGCACTATGGGACAATTTAGCATGGCCAATCCACACTAACCTGCACATCCCTGGACACTATGGGACAATTTAGCATGGCCAATCCACACTAACCTGCACATCCCTGGACACTATGGGACAATTTAGCATGGCCAATCCACCATAGCCTGCACATCCCTGTGCACTATGGGAGAATTTAGCATGGCCAATCCACCCTAACCTGCACATCCCTGTGCACTATGGGACAATTTAGCATGGCCAATCCACCCTAACCTGCACATCCCTGGACACTATGGGACAATTTAGCATGGCCAATCCACCCTAATCTGCACATCCCTGGGCACTATGGGACAATTTAGCACAGCCAATCCACCCTAACCTGCACATCCCTGGACACTATGGGACAATTTAGCATGGCCAATCCACCATAGCCTGCACATCCCTGTGCACTATGGGAGAATTTAGCATGGCCAATCCACCCTAACCTGCACATCCCTGTGCACTATGGGACAATTTAGCATGGCCAATCCACCCTAACCTGCACATCCCTGGACACTATGGGACAATTTAACATGGCCAATCCACCCTAACCTGCACATCCCTGGGCACTATGGGACAATTTAGCATGGCCAATCCACCCTAACCTTCACATCCCTGGGCACTATGGGACAATTTAACATGGCCAATCCACCCTAACCTGCACATCCCTGGACACTATGGGACAATTTACCACGGCCAATCCACTCTAACCTGTACATCCCTGGGCACTGTGGGACAATTTACCATGGCCAATCCACCCTAACCTGCACATCCCTGGGCACTATGGGACAATTTAGCATGACCAATCCACCCTAACCTGCACATCCCTGGACACTATGAGACAATTTAGCATGGCTAATCCACCCTAACCTGCACATCCCTAGGCACTCTGGGACAATTTAGCATGGCCAATCCACCCTAACCTACACATCCCTGGGCACTATGGGACAATTTAGCATGGCCAATCCACCCGAAACTACACATTCCTGTGCACTATGGGGTAATTTAGCATGGCCAATCCACCCTAACCTGCACATCCCTGGACACTATGGGATAATTTATCGTGGTCAATCCCCCCCAACCTGCACATCCCTGGACACTATGGGACAATTTAGCATGGCCAATCCACCCTAACATACACATCCCTGGACACTATGGGACAATTTAGCATGGCCAATCCACCCTAACCTGCACATCCCTGGGCACTATGGGACAATTTAGCACGGCCAATCCACCCTAACCTACACATCCCTGGGCACTATGGGACAATTTAACATGGCCAATCCACCCTAACCTGCACATCCCTGGGCACTATGGGACAATTTAGCACAACCAAACCCCCCTAACCTGCACATCCCTGGACCCTATGGGACAATTTAACACGGCCAATCCCACCCTAACCTGCACATCTTTGGCTTGTCGTAGGAAACCCACACGGACATGGGGAGAATGTGCAAACTCCACACAGATAGTCTGCTGAGGCTGGAATCGAACCCGGGTCCCTTGGAGCGGTGAGGCAGCAGTACTAACCACTGAGTCACCATGTCCCTCCATCATGTCCATTCTGCAATCTTGAATGGCCACTTCAGGCCTTTTGATCCAGCTGAAAGGAATTTTTGACACTTGCCAGTTGACTGAAGTCCCAAAATATGCCAGGAAGACTCGGCATATTTCTGAATAAAGTTGTGCGCCTTGCCATATTGATGCACTGCCATCAGGAGCACATATTAGTATCATTTTAAAGATGGAGTAATTTGTTCCAATTTCACCTCTGCATTTCTGATCCATTATTTTCTGGGGAGAATGTGAACTCACAATGTGGCTGTGATAGCAGTTTGAGTCCTCACCCAAGATATGTAAAAGGATTACTCAGAGCTTGCAGGTTATTTGTTGGTGTCTCAATTCTAGCTGGTGGCAAGCTTTCTGGGTGTTCTCTGTTGTGCTTTCTGACTCTCAAATGCTCACCTTGTCTCGACAGAGAACGATACTTGCTGGTGTCGCACTGCTGTCAGTCGCCTCAGAGAGAGTTATGTTGCAGTCGTGGGTGGTCCCCCTTCAGGCTGGAGGAGGAAAGGAAGCAGCAAGCGTGATGAGGGAGGAGAAGGAGCTACTCAAGGAGAAGGGGTAGCAGGATAATGTGGGGTGGGGGTGGGGGGGGATGCGGAGGCAGGAGAAGGTTTCCTTGAAAAGAGGTCATACTTGCAGATAGTTTCCTCAGGCAGAACCTCTCCCTCGGCCTAGCGTAGGATTCACCTGCTGCAGACTCAATGCTCTCTTCACCCAAGAACATGGAGGTCATGGAGATGCTTTGCACCAGGATGAACATTTACATCTTCCTCCCTCTGGATGACCTCGTGGTATTAGCACCTGACTGTTCATCTTGAGACCCAGGTAATGTTCTGCGGAACTGGTTTCAAATCCTGCCACAGCAGTCGGTGGAATTTGAATTCAAGAAAGATTTGGAATTAATAGTCTGATGACAAGTCTTGCAGCACAGAAACAGGCCCTTCGGCCCAACTCGTCAATACTGACCAAGTTCCCTAGGCTGAACGAATCCCATTTGCATGTATTTTGCTCATATCCCTCTCAACCTTTCCTATTCTTGTACCTGTCCAATTGTCTTTCACCGGCTTCCACCACTTCCTCTGGCAGCTCATTCCATGTACGCACCACCCTCTGTGAGAAAAAGTTGCCCCTCAGGTTCCCTTTGAAATCTTTCCCCTCTCACATAAACCTATGCCCTCTAGTTTTGGACTCCCTTACCCTGGGGTAAAGAGCTTGGCTATTCACCTTATCTATGCCCCTCATGGTCTTGCAAACCTCAGTCTCCCACAGTACGGGGAAGACGTCCCAGCCTATCCATCCTCTCGTTATCACGTGAACCCTCCAGTCTTGGTCATATCCTTGTAAAACCTTTGTGCACCTTTTCCAGTGTAATAACATCTTTCCTAGAGCAGGGCAACCAGAATTGTATGCAGTACTCCAAACGTGGCCTTACCAACGTCTTGTACAGCTGTTACATGACGTCGCAATTCCTATACTCAGTGCTCTGACTGATGAAGGCAAGTGTGCCGTACGCCTTCTCTTCAGCAGCCCGTGATGTCACTTTGTAAGGAACTATGTGACTGCACCCCTAGGTCTCCCTGTTTGACAGCACTCCCCAGGGCCCTATCATTAACTGTGTCAATCCCACCCTGGTTTGTCTTACAAAAATGCAGCACCTCGCATTTATCTTAATTAAACTTCATCTGTCATTTCTCAACCCACTGGCCCAGTTGATCAAGATCCCGTCATACTCTGAGGTAAAAGTCTTCACTGTCCACTATACCACCAATTTTGGTGTCATCCACAAACTTGCTAACCATGTTCTCATCCAAATTATTTATATAAATGAGGGGCAACAGTGGACCCAGCACCGATCCTTGAGGCACACTGCTGGTCACGGGCCTCCAGCCTGAACAACAACCCTCCATCACTACTGATGCTGGAAGCACAATTAATTGTCAGAAAAACAATCCATCTGGGTCACCAATGTCCTTACCCCTGGTCTGGCCTATGTATGACTCCTGACCGTCAACAGCTCTGAGCATGAACAAATTTCTAGACTGTTAGCTTCTTGGTGCCACTGTGTTCTATTCTAGCCTTGGGTCTATGGCAACATCACAGAGCAGTCTCATCCTCAGAAGTGTCAGTGCCATTGGGGTTGCCCAAGGAGTCGGGCCCTACCATTTCACCATCATCGGTGCAGGCATCCGAGGGGATTGGCAGGGCACACTTGACCTGTGACCTGCTGTTGTGAGACCGTTGGGTAGCAATGTTCAAATCCTCAGGCCAAAGGAGAGGTGCCAGAGATCTGGAGCACTGCTGATATTGTCCCATTATTATTTTAAAAAAGGGAAAAGGTTAAGAATCACACAACACCAGGTTTATTTGGAAACACTAGCTTTCAGAGTGCTGCTCCTTCATCAGATGAAGCTAGTGCTTCCAAACAAACCTGTTGGACTAAAACCTGATGTTGTGTGATTTTTAACTTTGTACACCCCAGTCCAACACTGGCACTTCCAAATTAAAACAAGGCAGGCAGGGACAACGGAAAATGACAGGCCAGCCAATCTAACCCCAGTGGTGGGGCAGTTAGAAAGAATTCCGAGGGACAAAACATATCTGCACTTAGAGAGACAAAGATTTATCAGGGATAGTCAGCAGGGATTTGCTAAAGGAACGCCATGTTTGAATGTAATGGAATGTTTTGAGGATGTAACCAGCACTATTGATGAGGGGAATGCACTTGATGTGGTTTATGTGGACTTTAACAAGGCTGGTGTTAAGGTCCCTCATGGCAAACTGATCAAGACAGTAAGGGTCCATGGGAATTCAAGGTAAGGTGACATGTTAGATCCACAGGCTGAGAGGCAGGAAGCTGAGGGGGAATGGTTGAGGGGTGTTTCTATCACTGGAAGCCTGTTTCCAGTGCTGGAATCCTCACTGTTTGTGGTATGTGTTCATAATCTGAACTTGAAAGTCGGAGATATGCGCAACAAGTTTGCAGAATCCACAAAAATTGGAAAGGTGTTAAAGAGTGAGAAGGAAAGGCCGTGGATTGCAGGAAGATATCAGTGGATTGGCTAAGTGGGCAGAGCAGTGAGAAATGGAATCTGATACTGAAAAGTGTGAGGTAGGGGAGAATGAACAAGGCAAGGGATTACACTCCAAATGTAGGACCCTGGAAAATACTGGAGATCAGAGAGACCTTGGTCGACATACACACAGAACCCTGTAGGTAGCAGGGCAGGCAGCTAAGCTGGTTCAGAAGGCATATGGTTTACTTCCCTTTATTAGTCAAGACACAGAGTACAGGAAGAAGGAGATATACTGAAACTGTATCAAATGCTGGTTAGGCCACAACCAGAGGACTGCATGCTGTTCTGGTCACCACATTACAGGAGGGGTGTGACTGCACCACACAGGGGGCAGAAGTGATTTAGCAGGATGCTGTCTGGACTGGAAGGGTTGAGAAAGGGGGAAAGATTGGAGAGGCTGTGGATGTTTTCCTTGGAGTAGTGAATGTTGAGAGGGGATCCAGTAGAGGTGTATATGATTATGAGGGCCATAGGGTGGATGAGAAGACACTTTTCCCATCATTAGAGGAGGCAATACATGGATTGAAGGTCAGAGTTAGAGGCTAAGCGGAGAGTTGAGGAAAATGTTTTCCACTTGGAGAGTACTGGGACTGTGGAACTCATTGCTTGAAGGAATGATTGAGTCTAAAACTCTTGGAACATTTTCTTAGTGTTTTGATAGTCACCTGCATTGCTATAGCCTCCAGTGCTATGGACCAAAGTGTTGGAAAATGGGATTAGTGTGGTCGGGTCCTTATTGCCTGGTGCAGATGGATGACCTCATCCTGTTCTGTAAACAGCCATGAGTCAAACTGAGGAAGGGCTGTTGTTGAAGAAAAGTAAGCAGGTCTTCACATGTTTATATGTGACTCCAGGCAGTCTGTGTTGTGGTGATAATTCACATTTTATGACTCAATGATGAAATGGCGTACAGCTAAATCTCAGCATTGATAAAAAAACTGTGGGAGGAGCAACTAAGATTATTTACTCACAGGAAGAACAGAACTGTTGGGAGTGGAGTGTATTATTTCCCCCTCCCCCTCCCCTCCCCTTCACTGTTTTGATCACACAGCATTGCTCTTTTGTGAAGGGCAGTGCTTGTCACTGGCCACTCGGGTGTTTCCTATCTTCTTGGTGGTGGAAAATTGAATAAAGATTCGTGCACCTTGTGTCTCTCACTGTGTCTCACACCTGCACACACCCACACACCATGGGGGCTGGGGAATAAATAAGCACTCCTGCTATCAGGTGGGAGTGTGGGGGGGAGGAATTAAAAAAAGAAAAGAACAGAACTGTTCATGTCATGTCAGGTTTCATCAAGTTCCACAATATGTGCAGAGTGTAGTCATTTGCATTACACACAGTTCCTCCATGTGTACTATATAATTACGCTCGTGTGGGCAGCCGGACTAAATAATATATTCTCACAATTGGATTCTTTTTAAAATTCAGTTTTTTTTTGCTGTCCTATTTCTGTTGTTTCCTGGCTGATGCCATCATCTGTAACTGCACCTTACAGTGAATGAACGGGCATGAACACGCACTCACGTGTGCGTCTATGGGTATTCCAGCCTTGGATACTCATTCCAGATGTCCTCATAAAATCTACTTCAATTCTAAAACAGTTTTCTAGGTTTGGAGAAGCTAGCGGCATAGAGTCATAGAGATGTACAGCACGGAAACAGACCCTTCAGTCCAACCCCGTCCATGCCGACCAGATATCCCAACCCAATCTAGTCCCACCTGCCAACACCCGGCCCATATCCCTCCAAACCCTTCCTATTCATATACCCATCCAAATGCCTCTTAAATGTTGTAATTGTACCAGGCTCCACCACATCCTCTGGCAGCTCATTCCATACACGTGCCACCCTCTGTGTGAAAACATTGACCCTTAGGTCCCTTTTAAATCTTTCCCCTCTTACCCTAAATCTAAGTTGTCTAGTTTTGGACTCCCCCGCCCCAGGGAAAAGACTTTGTCTATTTATCCTGTCCATGCCCCTCATGATTTTATAAACCTCTGTAAGGTCACTCCTCAGCCTCTGACGTTCCAGGGAAAACAGCCCCAGCCTGTTTAGCCTTTCCCTAAATCTCAAATCCTCTAACCCTGGCAACATCCTTGTAAATCTTTTCTGAACCTTTTCAAGTTTCATAATATCTTTCCGATAGGAAGGAGACCAGAATTGCACACAATATTCCAACAGTGGCCTAACCAATGTCCTGTACAGCCGCAACATGACCTCCCAACTCCTGTACTCAATACTCTGACCAATAAAGGAAAGCATACCAAACACCTTCTTCACTATCCTATCTACCTGCGAGTCCACTTTCAAAGAGCTATGAACCTGCACCCCAAGGTGTCTTTGTTCAGCAACACTCCCTAGGACCTTACCATTAAGTGTATAAGTCCTGCCTGGTTTACCTTTCCAAAGTGCAGCACCTCGCATGCATCTAAATTAAACTCGATGTTTTGAGAAGGTTGGTAGCTCAGGTTGAGATTTTGGATGTAGGTTTGCTCGCTGAGCTGGAAGGTTCATTTCCAGACATTTCGTCACCCTACTAGGGAACATCTTCAGTGGGCCTCAGGTGAAGCACTGCTGATAATTCCTGCATTCTATTTATATGTTTGGGTTTCTTTGGATTGATGATGTCATTTCCAGTGGTGACATCATTTCCTGTAGTGAAGTCACTTCCTGTTCTTTTTTCTCAGGTGGTGGTAGATGGGATCTAACTCGATGTGTTTGTTGGTAGAGTTCCAGTTGGAATGCCGTGCTTCTAGGAATTCTCGTGCGTGTCTCTGTTTGGCTTGTTCTAGGATAAATGTGTTGTCCCAGTCGAAGTGGTGTCCTTCCTCACCTGTATGTGAGGATACTAGTGAGAGAGGGTCATGTCTTTTTGTGGCTAGTTGGTGTTCATGTATCCTGGTGGCTAATTCTCTGCCTGTTTGTCCAATGTAGTGTTTGTTACAGTCCTTGCACGGTATTTTGTAAATGACATTCGTTTTGCTTGTTGTCTGTATATGGCCTTTCAAGTTCATTAGCTGCTGTTTTAGTGTGTGGGTGGGTTTGTGGGCTACTCGATCTGCCACTCCTCAGCCCATAGGGTAGCTTTCACTCACCATAACCACCAAAAGTGAACCCAGCAGAAGAAGGATTTACTGTGATGACAGATCTAGAATGAAGACATCTTGGAATGAAATGGAGGGAGTGGAAGAGTGGAAGCTAGAAGAATCCTCTCCCTTTTTGGGCCCTTTAAGGACAGTGCATTATTCTGGGCCCTTTGGCCACCCTCACCATTGTAAACTGCGAGAAGGGATGATAATGCTGGCACCAGTAGGGCAACCCATGGGATACCCACACTGCGGACCCAGCCCCTTTTCATACACGCTGGGCTACAGAAGCTGCAGACAGCAGCCACCCTGACAGGAGTGGGAATCGGAAAATGCTGGCCAGATGGGATGTCAGCAATTGGCTCAACTCCCAAAACTTTCTCTTCCTGTTCACCAGTATTCTGCCTGATTTGCAAGGAAGAATCTCAGGAAAGATCTTGAAAGCAATTTCAATTGTGGTCTCACAGTTTCAACTGTGGGTCTCTGACAGTGTTGTTTAATTTTATATTCACTTGTGCAACATGGACATCACTAGCTGGGCCCAGCATTTATTGCCCATCCCGAGTTACCCCTTGAGAAAGGGGGGGGGGGGGGGGGGGGGTGAGCTGCCTTCTTGTACTGTGCGTTAGGTTAACCCATAATGGCATTGGGGAAGGAATTCCTGGATTTTGACCCAGTGACACTGACGGGATACTTCTAAGTCAGGATGGTAAGTGGCTTGGAAGGGAATGTGGTGTTCCCATGTATCTGCTGCCCTTGTCCTTCTAGGTGGAAGTGGCCGTGGGTTTGGAAGGTGCTGCCTGAGGATCTTTGGTGAATTCCTGCAGTGCATCTTGTAGATGGTACACACTGCTGCTACTGAGCGTCGGTGGGGGGAGGGAGTGGATGTTTGTGGATGTAGGGCCAATCAAGCGGCTGCTTTGTCCTGGATGGTGTCGAGCTTTTTGAGTGTTGTTGGAGCTGCCCCCATCCAGGGGCAAGTGGGGAGTATTCCATCACCCTCCTGACTTGTGCCTTGGAGATGATGGGATAGATTTTGGGAAGTCAGGAGGGGAGTTACTTGCTGCAGGATTCCTAGCCTCTGACCTGCTGTTGTCGCCATTGTAGTTTTGTGGCTAGCCCAGTCAGTTTGTGGTCAATGGTAACTCCTAGGATGTTGATAGTTGGGGATTCAATGATGGTGATGCCATTGAATGTCAAGGGGTAATGGTTCAATTATCTTTTGTTGGAGATGGTCATAGCCTGGCATTTGGGTGGAATGAACATTACTAGCCACTTGTCAGCCCAAGCCTGGATATTGTCCAAACCTTGTTGCATTTGAGCACGGACTGCTTCAGTATCTGAGGGGTTGCGAATGGTGCTGAACACTGTGCAATGTTTGGCGAACATCCCCCACTTCTGACCTGATGATGGAGGGAAGGTCATTGATGAAGCAGGTGAATGGAAAGACCTAGGACACTACCCTGAGGAACTTCGATGGGGGGAGTCCCATGGCCCAGTGATAGCATGCTTACCTCTGCCCCAGGCAGCCTCTGTTCAAACCTCACCTACTCCAGAGGTGTATAATATCATCTCTGAATAGGTTGATTCGAAAATATCTACCCTGAGGAACTCCTGCAGAGATGTCCTGGAGCTGAAATGACTATCCTCCAATAACCATAACCTTTGTGCCAGGTATGGCTCCAACCAGCGGAGAGTTTGCCCCCTGATGCCCATTGATTCCAGGTTTGCCAGGGCTCCTTGATGCCACACTCGGTCGAATGCAGCCTTGATGTCAAGGGCTGTCCCTCTCCCCTCCCCTCTGGAGTTCAGCTCTTTTGTCCATGTTTGACCCAAGGCTGTAATGAGGTCAGGAGCTGAGTGACCCTGGTGGGACCCAAACTGGGCCTCACTGAGAAATGATACGGTAAGGGAACCGTGGTTTACTACAGAACTTGCGTCTCTTGTTAAGTGGAAGAAGGAGGCTTATGTGATGATGAGATGAGATGTTTCAGATGAGGCGATGGAGAGTTACAGATTAGCTAAGAATGATTTAAAGAGACAGTTAAGAAGAGCAAAGAGAGGACATGAGCAGTCTTTAGCAGGTAGAATAAAGGAGAACCCTAAAGCTTTCTATAGGTCTGTGAGGAATAAAAGGATGACTAGAGTAGGAATAGGGTCAGTCAAAGACAGAAGTGGGAAGTTGTGTGTGGACCCTGTGGAGATCGGAGAGGTACTAAACGAATATTTCTCATCAGTTTTCACTCAGGAAAGGGAGAATATTGTAGAGGAGAGGAATGAGGTACGAGATACTAGACTAAAAAGGATTGAGGTCAGTTACGAAGAGGTGCTAACAATTTAGATTAGATTAGATTAGATTACTTACAGTGTGGAAACAGGCCTTTCGGCCCAACAAGTCCACACTGACCCGCCGAAGCCATACTCCTACATTTACCCCTTCACCCAACACTACGGACAATTTAGCATGGCCAATTCACCTGACCTGCACATTTTTGGATTGTGGGAGGAAACCGGAGCACCCGGAGGAAACCCACGCAGACACGGGGAGAATGTGCAAACTCCACACAGAGAGTCACCTGAGGAGGGAATTGAACCCAGGTCCCTGGCGCTGTGAGGCAGCAGTGCTAACCACTGTACCACTGTGCCGCCCCTCTTCTAGAAGGAGTGAAAGTAGACAAGTCCCCTGGGCCAGATGGGATTTATCCGAGGATTCTCTGGGAAGCTAGGGAGGAGATAGCAGAGCTTTTGGCTTTGATCTTTGAGTCGTCATTGTCTACGGGTTTAGTACCAGAGGACTGGAGGATTGCAAATGTTGTGCCCTTGTTCAAGAAGGGCAGTAGAGATGACCCAGGTAATTATAGACCAGTGAGCCTTACTTCTGTTATCGGAAAACCTTTGGAAAGGATTATAAGAGATAAGATTTATAATCATCTAGCAAGCAACAATTTGATTTCAGATCGTCAACATGGTTTCATCAAGGGCAGGTTGTGTCTCACAAACCCCATTGAGTTTTGAGAAGGTGACCAAGCATGTAGATGAGGGTAGGGCAGTTGACGTGGTATACATGGACGTGGTTTAAAGTCTTTGATAAGGTTCCACATGGTAGGCAATTGGAGAAAATGCAGAGGCATGGAATTGAGGGTGATTTAACAGTTTGGATTAGAAACTGGCTTTCTGTAAGAAGGCAGCGAGTGGTGGTTGATGGAAAATATTCAGCCTGGAGTCCGGTTACGAGTGGTGTGCCACAAGGATCTGTTTTAGGATCACTGCTGTTTGTCATTTATAAAATGATTTAGATACAGGCATAGGTGGATGGGTTAGTAAATTTGCAGATGACACTAAAGTCGGTGGAGTAGTGGACAGTGTGGATGAATATTGCAGGTTGCAGAGAGACTTGGATAAACTGCTGAATTGGGCTGAGAGGTGGCAAATGGAGTTCAATGCAGCTAAATGTGAGGTGATGCACTTTGGGAAGAATAACAGGAAGGCAGAGTACTGGGTCAATGGAAAGATTCTTGGTAATGTGGATGTGCAGAGGGATCTTGGAGTCCATGTACATAGATCCCTGAAAGTTGCCACCCAGGTGGATAGTGCTGTTAAGAAGGCAAACAGTGTGTTCGGTTTCATTGGGAGAGGGATTGAGTTCCGGAGCCATAATGCCATGTTGCAACTATACAAAACTCTAGTTTGGCTGCACTTAGAATATTATGTACAGTTCTGGTCCCCATATTTCGGGAAGGATGTGGAAGCATTGGAAAAGGTGCAGAGGAGATTTACCAGGATGTTGCCTGGTCTGAAGGGAAGGTCTTATGAGGAAAGTCTGAGAGACTTGGGTCTGTTCTCATTGGAACGAAGAAGGCTAAGAGGGGATTTGATAGAGACATACAAGATGATCAGAGGATTAGATAGGGTAGACAGTGAAAGTCTTTTTCCTAGGATGATGAGATCAGCTTGTACGAGGGGGCATAACTATAAATTGAGGGGTGATAGATTTAAGACAGATGTCAGAGGCAGGTTCTTTACTCAGAGTGGTAAGGGCATGGAATGCCCTGCCTGCCAATGTAGTCAACTCAGCCACATTAGGGAGATTTAAACAATCCTTGGATAAACACATGAATGATTTTGGGATAGTGTAGGGGGACGAGCTGAGAATAGTTCACAGGTCAGTGCAACATCGAGGGCTGAAGGGCCTGTTCTGCGCTGTATTGTTCGATGTTCTATGTTATTGCTGAGCAGGTGCTGCTTGATAGCACTGTTGGTGACACCTTCCATCACTTTCCTGATGATCGAGAGTAGACTGATAGGGCGATAATTGGCCGGGTTGGATTTGTCCTGCTTTCTGTGTACAGGACATACCTGGGCAATTTTCCACATTGTCGGGTCGATGCCAGTGTTATAACTGTACTGGAACAGCTTGGCTGGGGGAGCGGCACGTTCTGGAGCACAAGTCTTTATTACTACAGCAGTCCGGTACTATTTGGGGTTGGCATAATTTGGGGTGGCACACTGGCTCAGTGACCAGCACTTCTGCCTCACAGCACCAGAGTTTCGGGTTCGATTCTAGCCTCGGGCGACTGACTGTGTGGAGTTTGCACATTCTCCCCGTGTCTGCGTGTGTTTCCTCCGGGTGCTCCGGTTTCCTCCCACAGTCCAAAGATGGTCAGGTTAGGGTGAATTGGTCATGCTAAATTGCCTGTTGTGTCCAGGGATGTCCAGCTAGGTGGATCAGCAGAGTTACGGGGATAGGGTGAGGTGGGGGAGTCTGAGTGGGATGCTGTTTGGGGTGTTGGGGCAAACCAGATGGGGAAAATGGCCTCTTTCCACACAGTCGACATTCCAAGATTCTCCAGCCAGAATGTTGTCAGTTGTCAAAGGCTTTGCAGTGCCTCCACTCATTTCACGATATTGTGAGGTGAATTGAATTGGCTCAAGTCATGGAGTCATGCAGCACAAAACAGGTCCTTTGGCCCACCATGTCAATGCCAACCAAGGAACACCACGCCACACTATTCCCATTTGCCTGCACTTGGTCCATAGTCGACTATGCCTTGGCATTGTAAGTGCTTCTCCAGATGCTTCTTAAATGTTGTGAAATGTTGTGTTCTTAAATGCTTCTTAAACCTGCCTCCACCACCCTCTCAGGCAGTGTGTTCCATATTTCAACCATCCTCTAGATGGAAATAAAAATGCTTCAGATCTCCTCTGAACTACCTATTGCTCACCTTAAATTTAGACCCATCCACTATGGGGAAAAGATTCTCACAATCTACGCCTCAAATAATTTTGTCTACCTCAATCTGATTTCCCCCTCAGCTCCCCATCAAAATTGTTTCCAATAACTCCCCCCTGACACCTCGCTGTCAGACTATCTGCTGTGTAATTACCTGGCCGATCCCTACTGCCCTTCTTGAGCAGAGGAACCACATTAGCAATCCTCCAGTCATTCAGCACTTCACCTGTGGCCAGAGAATGATTAAATATTTCCGCCAGAGCTCCAGCAATCTCCTCCCTTGGCTCCCCTAGCATCCTGGGATACATCTCATCAAACCCTGGGGATTTGTGCACTTGAATGCTTGTGAAAACATCTAATGCCTCCCCTTTATTAATCTGAACATGTTCTCGAACCTCACCTTCCCAACTGAAATCACTCATGACAGTGTGAATGCAGATGAGAAATATTCCTTTCAACCCTCCCCCATGTCCTTTCGCACCATGCACAGAGTGCCCCTTTGGGTGTCTAATAGGTTGCAGCCTACCCCTGGTATTCAATTCTCTTAATATCCATGAAAACTGCCTTAGGGCTTTCCTGAATCCAACTGGTAAAGCTCTTCTTTGCCCTCATTTCTTTTTTAAGCACCCTCCCCCCCCCCACCCCAACACCTGAAGCGCCTCCCCTGATTTTAGTGCTCTATGCACTTCCTTCTTTTCCTTTCTCAAACTCTTAAGCCTTGGGTCGCTGCCTGAAATACCACCCCCACAGAGGCCAGTATCCCATCACCAAGTGACTCTTTACTTGGAGAGTGGCGAGTCCTTGATGCTGACCCAGCTCCCTCAGAGCCAGCTCTCAGAGTGAACAGAACCTCTGACACTTCCGTTTATATATTTTATTAAACAATTCACGGTTTACAAAACTGTAACATTTACAGCTGTATACAGAAACAGCAATTTTACAAGGGAGAGCAATGGCAAAGCCAAGCCCCAAACCCTGACATTCAACTGGTTTTCAGGGAGATGAGGACAAACCTCAAATCCCAGTTTCAATTATTACAAACAGTAACAATGACATTTGTACATACAAGACAGTCCAATTACATAAGAAACAGTGCATACAATACAGAGCCCCAGAAAACCCAGCAAAGCCACTTTTGTTTTTTTGTGACAAGCAGTAGCCCTTCACATCAAAACCCTCCTGTTTTTTTTAATTTAACCCCCACACTACCGCCTAACTGCGGTAGTGCTTATTTTTCCCCAGCACCCATGGTGTGTGTGTGCAGTGTGAGACACAGTGAAAGACACAAAGTGCACGAATCTTTATTCAATTTCCACCACCAGGAAGATAGGAAAAACACCCAAGTGACCAGTGACAAGCACTGCCCTTCACATCAAAGGGAAATGCTGTGTGATCAAAACAGTGAAGGGGAGGGTAGGGACTAAATCAAAATAGAGTTGGAGGGAGAAATAATGCATTCCACTCCCAGCGACACTTTTGTTTATATCTGTCAGCCAGGGTTCCCTGATTGGACCAGGTTAACAGCCCCAGTCAGAGACCTCAGATTCTATGAGATCCACCAGACTGACCTGGTCACTATCCTTCCCCTTCAATCTTAGAGGAACATGCTGCCCCGAACTCTTGTTATATTACTTATAAAAGTTTCTCACTTTCCAAATGTAGACTAACTTGCAAGTACCTGCTAGTCTATGTTTGCAGCTCCTGTTTAATGATATTGAAGTTGGCCTTTCCCCAATTTTTTTTCTCGATTTTTCGATTTTAGAGTTTATTGTCACGTGTAAAGGTGCAGTGAAAGGTGTGTAAAGGGACTGAGGGACAAAAAAAATTAGGTATAAAGTAATAAGAGAAACGTGAGTTAAAACTTTAAGTAAAGAAATATGTAGTCATTTATATTTAAGTCGATAATAATTTAAGCTAGGAAAATAAAGGAATAAGTTAAAGGTTTAACAGTCTTTGATGGGTCCTCCGCCTACCTCGCTCTCTGGGGAGGTCTCAGCTGCCTGTTCTCGACACCGCTGGTGGTGCTGGAACGGTTGCCTCTCCGATTTCCCCAGGTGCCTTGGGAACATGCCCAGGCAGAATCCACTCACACGCTGAGCCAGGACACCATCATAAGCTGCCGAGAGACCAACCCCCACACAGCCAGCGAGAGACCACTCTGAGAGCCAGCGAGAGACTAAGCCGGTATCTACCGAGAGACAAGGCCGGGAGCCGCCGAGAGACTAGCCTGAGATTGACCGAGAGACCAGGCTGGGACCCACCATGAGCCGCTGAGAGACCAGGTTGGGACCCACCATGAGCCACTGAGAGACCAGGCCGGGACCCACCATGAGCCGCTGAGAGACCAGGCTGGGACCCACCATGAGCCACTGAGAGACCAGGCTGGGACTAACCAACACCGGCCGAGAGACCAGGCTGGGACCCACCATGAGCCGCCGCGAGACCAGGCTGGGACCCACCATGAGCCGCCGAGAGACCAGGCTGGGACCCACCATGAGCCGCTGAGAGACCAGGCCGGGACCCACCATGAGCCGCTGAGAGACCAGGCCAGGACCCACCATGAGCCCCTGAGAGACCAGGCCGGGACCCACTATGAGCCACTGAGAGACCAGGCTGGGACCCACCATGAGCCACTGAGAGACCAGGCTGGGACCCACCATGAGCCACTGAGAGACCAGGCTGGGACCCACCATGAGCCGCTGAGAGACCAGGCCGGGACCCACCATGAGCCGCTGAGAGACCAGGCAGGGACCCACCATGAGCCGCCAAGAGACCAGGCCGGGACCCACCATGAGCCGCTGAGAGACCAGGCTGGGACCCACCATGAGCCACTGAGAGACCAGGCTGGGACCCACCATGAGCCGCTGAGAGACCAGGCTGGGACTAACCAACACCGGCCGAGAGACCAGGCCGGGACCCACCACAGAATAAGCAGCTCCAAAATAAACCCTCCATCTGAAAAGATCAGCAGATTTCTAATTCGAGAGTGGCACATCACATTGTGAGGCTGTGCTAACGTTGGTGCAGGTACGAGCTGCTTTATGGCAATACCTTTCCCTTTCTCCTTAACCATGCGTTTTCCTGTGCAGCTTTCTGAGGTCGAACAAGAGCTGGCTGCAAGCAGAGTTGCAAATTTAGACATTTAACTTCTGTGTCATCACTGTCCCCTTTGAAATGTCAAGAGTTATGTCACTATCTCCAAAATGCTCCCCCACTGAAACATCGATCACTTGACTGGCTTCATTCCCGAGGTTTAGGTCTAGTACTGCCTCCTCATCTACTGGGAATATCTACGTTGCTTCACCAGGTTGACACTTCATCTACTAGGACTATCTGGCAAAAAAACCCTCTCCTGGGTGCACTTTAAAAATTCCACCCCGTCTAACCCTTTCACACTAAGACAATCCCAGTTCATGTTAGCAAATTTGAAATCCCCTGCAACTTCCGAGTCATAGAGTCATAGAGATGTACAGCATGTACACCCTTCGGTCTAACCCGTCCATGCCGACCAGATATCCCAACCCAATCTAGTTCCACCTGCCAGCACCCGGCCCATATCCCCCCCAAACCCTTCCTATTCATATACCCATCCAGATGCGTTTTAAATGTTGTAATTGTACCAGCCTCCACCACTTCCTCTGGCAGCTCATTCCATACACGTACCACCCTCTGTGTGAAAAAGTTGCCCCTCAGGTCCCTTTTATATCTTTCCCCTCTCACCTAAACCTATGCCCCTCTAGTTCTGGACTCCCCGACCCCTGGGAAAAGACTTTGTCTATTTACCCTATCCATGCCCCTCATAATTTTATAAACCTCTATAAGGTCACCCCTCAATCTCCGACACTCCAGGGAAAACAGTCCCAGCCTGTTCAGCCTCTCCCTATAGCTCAAATCCTCCAACCCTGGCAACATCCTTGTAAATCCTTTTTGAACCCTTTCAACAAGATCTTTCTGAGAGGAGGGAGACCAGAATTGCACACAATATTCCACTGTTTTGTTCACACCGCTGTGATTTGCTGACATTTCTGCCCCTCCATCTGTTGGGGTGGGGGGCGGTTGTGTAATCCCAGCAAAGCGATAATCTCTTTTTTTAAAAGGATTTCCATGCTCTACCCAGAATGCCTCATTTGAAGACCCTTTTAGCACACCCTCCCTCATTACTGCAATCTCCTTTATCGATAACACAATACTCCCCACCCCTCTTGCATCCCTCCCTATATCTGTCTGGAATATTGATGCAGTTTCCTCTACATTGGGGAGACTGGATGCATCCTAGCAGAGCGCTTTAGGGATCATCTCTGGGACACCCGCACCGATCACCCACACCGCCCCGTGGCCCAACATTTCAACTCCCCCTCAAACTCTGCCGAGGGCATGGAGGTCCTGGGCCTCCTCCATCGCCACTCCCTCACCACCTGACGCCTGGAGGAAGAACATCTTCTGCCTTGGGACCCTTCAACCCCATGGCATCAATGTGGACTTCACCAGTTTCCTCATTTCCCCTCCCCCCACCTTACCCCAGTTCCAAACTTCCAGCTCAGCACCATCCTGATGACCTGTCCTGCCTGTCCCTCTTCCTTCCTATCTATCCGCTCTACCCTCCTCTCCAACCTATCACCTTTACCCTTACCTCCATCACTCTCACTCTCAGCTACCTTCTGCCCAGCCCCACCCCCTCCCATTTATCTCTCCACACCTGGGGCTCCCAGCCCCATTCCTGATGAAGGGCTTTTGCCCGAAACGTCGATTTCGCTGCTCCTTGGATGCTGCCTGACCTGCTGTGCTCTTCCAGCACCACTAATCCAGTATTTGGTTTTCAGCATCTGCAGTCATTGTTTTTACCCCCCATTTATTGACAATGACGATATCTGTGGAGCCTCCTGCCCCCAATAAGTTCTTTAATTACTCACCACCATTCATGGCATAGACTCTCCACAGTGTGGGAAACAAGCCATTCAGCCCCTCAAGTCCATACCGACCCTCCAAAGAGTATCCCACCCAGACACACCCCATCTCTGTCGCCCTGTACATCCCGGGGCACTATGGGACAATTTAGCATGGCCAATCCACCCTAACCTGCACATCCCTGGGCACTATGGGACAATTTAGCATGGCCAATCCACCCTAACCTGCACATCCCTGGGCACTATGGGACAATTTAGCATGGCCAATCCACCCTAATCTGCACATCCCTGGGTACTATGGGACAATTTAGCATGGCCAATTCACCCTAACCTGCATATCCCTGGGTACTATGGGACAATTTAGCACGGCCAATCCACCCTAACCTGCACATCCCTGGACACTCTGGGGCAATTTAGCATGGCCAATCCAGCCTAATCTGCACATCCCTGGGCACTATGGGACAATTTAGCATGGCCAATTCACCCTAACCTTCACATCCCTGGGCACTATGGGACAACTTAGCATAGCCAATCCACCCGAACCTGCACATCCCTGGGCACTATGGGACAATTTAGCATGGCCAATCCACCCTCACCTGCACCTCCCTGGACACAATGGGACAATTTAGCATGGCCAATTCACCCTAACCTGCATATCCCTGGGCACTATGGGACAATTTAGCATGGCCAATCCACCCTAATCTGCACATCCCTGGGCACTATGGGACAATTTAGCATGGCCAATTCACCCTAACCTGCATATCCCTGGGTACTATGGGACAATTTAGCACGGCCAATCCACCCTAACCTGCACATCCCTGGACACTCTGGGGCAATTTAGCATGGCCAATCCAGCCTAATCTGCACATCCCTGGGCACTATGGGACAATTTAGCATGGCCAATTCACCCTAACCTTCACATCCCTGGGCACTATGGGACAACTTAGCATGGCCAATCCACCCGAACCTGCACATCCCTGGACACTATGGGACAATTTAGCATGGCCAATCCACCCTAACCTGCACATCCCTGGGCACTATGGGACAATTTACCATGGCCAATCCACCCTAACCTGCACATCCCTGGGCACTATGGGACAATTTAGCATGGCCAATCCACCCTCACCTGCACCTCCCTGGACACAATGGGACAATTTAGCATGGCCAACCCACCCTAACCTGCACATCCCTGGGCACTATGGGACAATTTAGCATGGCCAATCCACCCTAACCTGCACATCCCTGGATACTATGGGACAATTTAGCATGGCCAACCCACTCTAACCTGCACATCCCTGGGCACTATGGGACAATTTAGCATGTCCAATCCACCCTAACCTGCACATCCCTAGGCACTATGGGACAATTTAGCATGGCCAATCCACCCTAACCTGCACATCCCTGGACACTGTGGGACAATTTAGCATGGCCAACCCACCCTAACCTGCACATCCCTGGGCACTATGGGACAATTTAGCATGGCCAATTCACCCTAACCTGCATATCCCTGGGTACTATGGGACAATTTAGCACGGCCAATCCACCCTAACCTGCACATCCCTGGACACTCTGGGGCAATTTAGCATGGCCAATCCAGCCTAATCTGCACATCCCTGGGCACTATGGGACAATTTAGCATGGCCAATTCACCCTAACCTTCACATCCCTGGGCACTATGGGACAACTTAGCATGGCCAATCCACCCGAACCTGCACATCCCTGGACACTATGGGACAATTTAGCATGGCCAATCCACCCTAACCTGCACATCCCTGGGCACTATGGGACAATTTACCATGGCCAATCCACCCTAACCTGCACATCCCTGGGCACTATGGGACAATTTAGCATGGCCAATCCACCCTCACCTGCACCTCCCTGGACACAATGGGACAATTTAGCATGGCCAACCCACCCTAACCTGCACATCCCTGGGCACTATGGGACAATTTAGCATGGCCAATCCACCCTAACCTGCACATCCCTGGATACTATGGGACAATTTAGCATGGCCAACCCACTCTAACCTGCACATCCCTGGGCACTATGGGACAATTTAGCATGTCCAATCCACCCTAACCTGCACATCCCTGGGCACTATGGGACAATTTAGCATGGCCAATCCACCCTAACCTGCACATCCCTGGACACTGTGGGACAATTTAGCATGGCCAACCCACCCTAACCTGCACATCCCTGGGCACTATGGGACAATTTAGCATGGCCAATCCACCCTAACCTGCACATCCCTGGATACTATGGGACAATTTAGCATGGCCAACCCACTCTAACCTGCACATCCCTGGGCACTATGGGACAATTTAGCATGTCCAATCCACCCTAACCTGCACATCCCTGGGCACTATGGGACAATTTAGCATGGCCAATCCACCCTAACCTGCACATCCCTGGACACTGTGGGACAATTTAGCATGGCCAACCCACCCTAACCTGCACATCCCTGGGCACTATGGGACAATTTAGCATGGCCAATCCACCCTAACCTGCACATCCCTGGGCACTATGGGACAATTTAGCATGGCCAATCCACCCTAACCTGCACATCTTTGGATTGGGAGAAAGCTGGAGCACCCAGAGGAAACCCAAGCAGACCCTTGGGAGAATGTGCAAACCCCACGCAGTTGCCTGGAATCGAACCAGTGTCCCTGGCGCTGTGAGACAGCGGTGCTAGCACTGAGCACCTCATTTTGGTGAAATTCCCATACTATTTCCATATTCTATATTTACTAGGTCAATCTTTCTCATTTTTTTCCACTCATTCGTGGGCTTTGGCCATCGCAGGCTGCTACACCACTTATTGTGCATCCCTAATTGTCCTCGGGGGCTGCTTTCTTGAAGTACTGCAGTCCAGGGTAGGGTACAACGCTGTGAGGGAGGGGATCATCTTTGGAATGGACTTTCTTATCATTCATTGGGTTGCTCTCACAGTCGTTCAAATCGCTCCCACAGCTGTAATGTGCAGTAATTCAAACCATAGCAAATGACAGAGCTCACATCTTGCAGTTTGACAATATTTCACTCATACAAGTCTTGGCCGGTTCCACAAACCTTATTTTTATGTTAATTGCATGCAATTAAAACAGCATTTTAGTCATCTGACGTTTGAACCCTTCCATGGGTTTGCTCGTCTGATTGCTTTTTGTACTTGCAACCTTTGGTTCAGTTAAATGTTCTGACCACATTTCAAAGGATAATCTAAAATGGAAAATATTTGCAAGTTCAAGGGGCCTCCCGCACATGTAGGGAAATGTATTTCCATTGCCCGCAGTGCTCCAGTAGCCCCTCTCTGTAAACATACATCAACTTGTTGAAAGCAGAGAAAGTTTGAGAGAGAGGAAGACAGACAGAGCTCTCGAAGAATATGAAGAAAGCAAGAAAGAACTCAAACAAGGAATTAGGAAGGCTAAAAGGGGCCTTGACGTGCCTTTCAAAAACAGGATCAAGGAAAATCCCAAGGCTTTTTATACATATATTAGGAGCAAGAGGGTAGCTAGGGAAAGAATAGGTCCACTCAAAGGTAAGGGAAGAAATTTATGCATGGAGCCGGAGGAAGTGGGGGAGGTCATTATTTTGCAATGGTATTCACAAAAAAGAAGGATTTAGGGGGTGGTGAGTCTAAAGAGGGGTATGATGACACTCCAGGGCATGCTGATGTAAAAAAGGAGGAGTTGTTGGATGTTTTGAAAAGCATTAAGGTAAGCAAGTCCCCAGGACCTGATGAGAGCTATCCCAGAATGCTCAGGGAGGAAACTGCTGGGACCTTGCACAAGATCTTTGTCCCCTCTTTCAGGTGCCAGAGGACTGGCGAATAGCTAATGTTGTTCCTTCGTTTAACAGGAAAATCATGCGCCTGTGAGCCTTCGGCCGCTGGGAGGGAAATGTTTGGAGAAGATTCTTAGGGATAGGATGTACAGAGGAAACTCGATTATTCAGCATTTGGTGATCCAAATATCGGATTATCTGGCAAGATCGTGAGGTCCCGATAACTAAGTTATCCGGCATTCGATTATCCGAGCAAAACACTGCCCATCCGTGTCCTTCGGGTAATCGAGGCTCCTCTGAATTCACATTTGGGAAAACGTGAACATGTCAGTGTTAACATTTTGGGTCAAGTGACCCTTTCTCAGAACTGACCCAAAACATTAACTCTGATTTCTCTGCACAGATGCTGCCAGACCTTCTGAGCTTTTCCAGCAATTCCTGGTTTTGTTTCTGATTTACAGCATCTGCAGTTCTTTTGGTTTTAGAGGACCGATGAGCAACAGGCAGAATGGCTTTGTGCAGGGGAGGCTGTGTCTCACAAACCTGACAGAGTTTGTTTGTTAGGGTGGATTGGCCATGCTAAATTGTCCCATAGTGTCTAGGGATGTGCAGGTTAGAGTGGATTGGCCATGCTAAATTGTCCCATAGTGCCCAGGGATGTGCAGGTTAGGGTGGATTGGACGTGCTAAATTGTTCCATAGTGTCCAGGGATGTGTAGGTTAAGGTGGATTGGCCATGCTAAATTGTCCTATAGTGCCCAGGGATGTGTAGGTTAAGGTGGATTGGCCATGCTAAATTGTCCCATAGTGCCCAGGCATGTGCAGGTTAGGGTGGATTGGACGTGCTAAATTGTCCCATAGTGCCCAGGGATGTGCAGGTTAGGGTGGATTGGCGATGCTCAATTGTCCCATAGTGCCCAGGGTTGTGCAGGTTAGGGTGGATTGGCCATGTTAAATTGTCCCATAGTGTCCAGGGATGTGCAGGTTAGGGTGGATTGGCCATGCTAAATTGTCCCATAGTGTCCAGGGATGTGCAGGTTAGGGTGGATTGGCCATGCTAAATTGTCCCATAGTGCCCAGGGATGTGAGGATTAGGGTGGATTGGCCATGTTAAATTGTCCCATAGTGCCCAGGGATGTGCAGGTTAGGGTGGATTGGCCATGCTAAATTGTCCCATAGTGTCCAGGGATGTGCAGGTTAGGGTGGATTGGCCATGTTAAATTGTCCCATAGTGTCCAGGGATGTGCAGGTTAGGGTGGATTGGCCATGTTAAATTGTCCCATAGTGCCCAGGGATGTGCAGGTTAGGGTGGATTGGCCATGTTAAATTGTCCCATAGTTCCCAGGGATGTGCAGGTTAGGGTGGATTGGCTGTGCTAAATTGCCCCATCGTGTGCAGGGATGTGTAAGTTAGGTGCATTAGTCAGGGAGAAATGTAGAGTGAATGGTAGGGGAATGGGTCTGGGTGGGTTTCTCTTTGGAGGGTTGGTGTGAACTTGTTGGGCCAAATGGCCTGTCTCCACACTGTAGGGATTCTTCTGTCACACTTACTATTAAGAGTTACTTTGTATGAATGTTATCCCTCTGTTACCCTTTTGTCGTTTTCTCTGGACACCCTCACCAAACTGTTCGATTCTCTCGTTCTAGACAGTGAGGCGGGTCAAGGTGGGGACTGGTTAGGGTCAGCGGTCACAGTATCGTCATGCTTAGGTTAGCTATGGAAAAGATTAGATTAGATTACTTACAGTGTGGAAACAGGCCCTTGAGCCCAACAAGTCCACACCGCCCCGCCGAAGCGCAACCTACCTATGCCCCTACATCTACCCCTTACCTAACACTACGGGCAATTTAGCATGGCCAATTCACCTGACCTGCACATCTTTGGACTGTGGGAGGAAACCGGAGCACCCGGAGGAAACCCACGCAGACACGGGGAGAACGTGCAAACTCCACACAGTCAGTTGCCTGAGGTGGGAATTGAACCCAGGTCTCTGGCGCTGTGAGGCAGCAGTGCTATGAGAAGCATCGCATTGACTTTAAAAGATTCCTTATAGTGTGGAAACAGGCCCATCAGCCCAACCAGCCTGTACCAACCCTCTGAAGAGTAACCCACCCAGACCCATTTCCCTTTGACTAATACACCAAACACAATGGACAATTTAGCATGGCCAATTCACCTGACCTGTGGGAGGAATCAAGAGCACCTGAAGGAAACCCACCCACGGAGAATGTGCAAACTCCACACAGACAGTCGCCTGAGGCTGGAATTGAACCCGGGTCCCTGGTGCTGTGAGGCAGCAGTGCTAACCACTGTGCCACCATTACACCAACCTCAACTCCTCAGATAATGACTCTTTAGTATTTTTCTAAATGGAATCCAAATTTCTTTGCAATTTGCATCAGGTTGATACTTGGGGGGGGGGGGGGGGGGGTGGGGGTGGGGGTGGGGGGGGGTGGTGGGTGGTGGGGGAGGTGGTGATTGGTCTGGTGTGGGAGAAGTGGCTTCTGATCTGTGCGGTACTGGCACCAGTCCTCAGGAATGTCGTAACTGTATTGTTGGGTCAGTCTACATGGAACTGTGCTGTGTTGGGGTTCGGGTTAGGGCTTGGGTGAGGCTTAGGGTTAGGGCTCCGCTTAGGGTAGGGTTAGGGTTAGGGTTAGGGTTTGAGTTAGGGTTAGGGTTAGGGTTAGGGTTCGGGTTCGGGTTTGGCTTTTTGAATGAACTGTGTAACAAGAGAAGTTGACAGGATATTAAAATGAACAAAGTGTGAAGGTGGTTGTTGGGAATAAGCGATATGGTTAGGGTTCGGATTATGGTTAGGGTTCGGGTTATCGTTAGGGTTCGGATTATGGTTAGGGTTCGGATTATGGTTAGGATTCGGGTTATTGTTAGGGTTAGGGCTCTGGTTAGGGTTAGGGCAAGGGTTAGGTTTAGGGCTAGGGTTAGGGTTAGGGCTAGGGCTCTGGTTAGGGTTAGGTTTAGGGTTAGGGTTAGGGTTAGGGCTAGGGCTCTGGTTAGGATTAGGGTTAGGGTTAGGGTTAGGGTTAGGGCTAGGGCTCTGGTTAGGATTAGGGTTAGGGGTAGGGCTAGGGTTACGGTTGGGGTTAGGGTTTGGTTTTTTGAATGAACTAAGCAACAAGCGAAGTTGACAGGATATTAAAATGAACAAAGGGTGAAGGTGGTTGTTGGGAATAAGCTTGGGTAGTTGTAGGAAGTTAAGTTGTCGTGTCGATGCAAGCGAAGAAAATGAAATCGCAGTTTATTGTCACTGGTGTTTATAGAACATAGAAGAACATCGAAAACATACAGCACCAAACAGACCCTTTGGCCTACGATGTTGTGCCGAGGGTTAATCCTAACCTAAAATAAAATAACGTTACCTACACACCCCTCAACTCATGCGCATGTCCAGCAGGTGCCTAAATGTCCGTTATGTCTCTGGTTCCACCACCACCAATGGCAGCACATTCCATACATTCACAACTCTCTGTGTAAAGAACCTTCCTCTGATGTCTCCTCTTTACTTTCCTCCTAATATCTTAAAACTATAACCCCTCGTACCAGTCAATCCTGCCTTAGGGAAAAAGTCTCTGGCTATTGACTCTATTTATTCCTCTCATTATTTTGTACACCTCGATCAGGTCTCCTCTCTTCCTCCTTCTCTCCAGAGAGAAAAGTCTAAGCTTATTCAACCTCTCTTCATAAGTCAAGCCCTCCAGTCCAGGCAGCATCCTGGTAAACCTTCTTTACACCCTCTCCAAAACCTCTGTACCTTCCCTATAGTAAGGTGACCAGGACAGGACACAGCATTCCAAGTGTGGCCTCACCAGGAACTTGTAGAGCTGTAGAAGAACCTTGTGCGGCTCTTAAACTCAATCACCCTGTTACTGAAAGCCAAAACACCATATGCTTTCTTAACAACCCTATCCACTTGGGTGGTAACTTTGAGGGATCTATGTACTTGCACACCCAGATCCCTCTGTTCCTCCACACTGCCAAGAATCCTGTCTTTAATCTTAGATTCAGCATTTGAGTTCAACCTTCCAAAATGCATCACTTCACATTTATCCAAGTTGAACTCCATCTGCCATTTCTCAGTCAGCTCTGTGTCCTGTCTATGTTGTGGTACAGCCTACAGTAGCCCTTGATATTATCAACAGCACCTCCAACCTTTGTGTCATCTGCAAATTTACTAACCCACCCCTCAACGTCCTCATCCAAGTCATTTATAAAAACTACAAAGTGCAGAGACCCAAGAACAGAGCCCTGCAGGACCCCACTCAACACTGACCTTCAGGCAGAATACTTTCCATCTGCAACCACTCTCTGCCTTCTGTCAGCCAACCAATTCTGAATCCAGATAGCCAAATCCCCCTGTATCCCATACTTCCTGACTTGATGAAAATACTTTGAGAATGTATGCGTCGCCACGATTCAATGGCATTTTAATTCCACATTGTAAGAAATAATTGAGGTAAAGTGAGGTCAAAGTTCACCTTTTGTTCCCTCCCTGGATCCTGGGTTTCTGGAGTGGCTTTGGGACACCATCCCTGCACTGCCCATGAGGCCTCCAAAGCAAGGATATCTGGACCGGATCCACCACACTGCCATCGCCAAAACCATTACCGAAGCCATGGCATTGCTGCCGTCACAACGAGGAACCAACCAGAACCACCTTGTTGCCACTGCTCTAACCACTGCCTGCAGGAATGGACCCGACCCACCAACGTTGAAGCCTTTAGATTACTTACAGTGTGGATACAGGCCCTTCGGCCCAACAAGTCCATACCAACCCACTGAAGTGCAACCCACCCAGACCCATTCCCCTACATTTACCCCTTCACCTAACACTAGGGGCAATTTAGCATGGCCAATTCACCTAACCTGAACATCTTTGGACTGTGGGAGGAAACCGGAGCACCCGGAGGAAACCCACGCAGACACTGGGAGAATGTGCAAACTCTACACAGTCAGTCGCCTGAGGCGGGAATTGAACCCAGGTCTCTGGCGCTGTGAGGCAGCAGTGCTAACCACTGTGCCACCGTGCCGCCCATATAGATAGAGCCACATTGATAGAGCCACAGCCACTATGGCCATGAGGAACAGTCATCTGGACTCACCTTGCTGCAGCCACTGCAGAAGGCCCTCGTAAACACCTTCTTCCACCATCACGACAGAAAAGCAATGGTCAACTCTGATACCAAAGAGAAATGAAGAAGTCAAACAGTTAAAAACAAAACAGTGCAGCTGGTCAGGAGAGTGGGAGGGTACAGGCACAGAGCTCGGACACTTGCTATCCTGCTAAAAGGCTCTTCAACACCAAGGGTGGGCAGTATGTGGACACAGATTGCAGGTGTTGGCCATTGACCAGGTCAGCAGCTGGCAATTGGTTCCAGCAAGTCTGGGAGAGAACTTGGCAGGAAATGGCCAGTGTCTTGAATGAGGCTTTGGACCGCGTCTTCTGACAGAGGGAGTATGGGCTGTTGAAAGTACAGCATGCAGATTTGAACATTCCCTGCCTAACCTCCCATCCTCAGCCATTGGAAGCTCAGAGAGTAGACACTGAGTTGTATGTCTGACTGACTTCCTCTGAGTGAGCTGCAAAGGTGGCATTGATTGACATCTTCAGAAAACTCAACCAAGTAACGATTGTGTTTGCCTGTGCAACAAAACATTGAAAAGTCTGCTCATGGGGATGAAAACAGCTTATTGGCTTGAAACATAAACATCAATTTGTTGTCTAATTTTGCCCTGCTAAGTGACTGTATTGTTAATACATTGTTAAAACATTGAAATGTTAATACATTTCATTTAAGCTGCAGACTTTTGTCAAGAATTGATTATTTGCAGAGTTTGAATTTGCTCGTTCAAAAAATCTGTTCAAAAGTAGCCATGGGGGTTGATTTTGATTGTCTTTGAAGGTTATTAATTTTACTGTGTTCAAAATGCAGAGGTAGAAATACTGTTCAGCTGTCTGTTTGTGTTGTAACAAAGTCTGGATTCAGCTAAGCCAAATTCTCTCACATCCCCTCGTCTCTTCCCCTTGCTAGCAGTCTCCCATGTTGGAATTTTATCAAAAGTCTTGCTGACATCCCAGTGGAGTTTGTTAAATGTATTGCCCTCATCTACACCCCTGGTTACCTCTATAAAAATTCAATCAAGTTGGTCAGATGTGATGTCCCTTTAACCTCCCTGATTAATCCCTGCCCCATCAAAGGCAGATTAATTCTGTCCCTCAGAATTGCTTCCAATATTTTCCTAACATTAAGATGAGATTGACTGGCCTGTAGTTTCCTTGTTTACCCCTTCCTTCCTTCTTGAATAACGGTACTGCATTGGCTGTCCCCCAGCCCTCTGGTACCTCTCCTGTGCCCGGGGAAGAATTGGAAATGATTGTCAATGTCCCTGCTATTTCCTCTCTTGCTTCACTCAGCAGCCTGGGATGTATTTCTCCAGCCCTGGAGCTTTATCTACATTTAAGCCTGCCAAACCACTCCGAACCTCCTCTCTGTCTATACTAATGTTCTAAACTATATTGGAGTCCTTCTCCCCACTTTCTACCCTCACATCAATCTTTTCACTAGTCAACACTGACACAAAGTATTAATTTCGAACCGTTCCTATATCTGCTGGTTCCATATACAAATTACCACAGTGGACCATAATGGGCCCTACTCTTTCACTCATTATCCTTTTGTTCTCAATAATAGCTTAAGAGTTTCCTTTATTTTACCTGCCATTATTCTTCCCAGCCCCTTTTTGCTCGCTTACATTTCATGTTATATTCCTCCTTGCACATCCTATCCTCCTTGAGAGCGTTTGCCAATCTGGAAGGACTTGAAAAGAAGACGATCGCCAATCAGGGGAGTCAGAAGAAGCAAAAAGGTACCTCGTTGGATCCTGATGGAACTTCCAGTTGGCAAGTTCCTGGGTTCTCACGGACTTCATCCTGGGGCCTTACAGAAGGTGTGGCTAATGAGCTAGTGGATGTGGTTGGTGTTGATTTCCCAATGTGGGCTCGATGCAGTACACCTTCTACACTCGCAAACGGAGTGGCTAAATTCCACCCCAACTCCATTTGCAAATTTGCCAATGACACCACCGCTGCAGGTCAGATCTTAAACAACAATGGGCCAGAACATGAGAATGCCGGAGGAAAGATCACAGAAGCACTTCACAAGAGGCTCCCAAGCCCTGAGGATGTCACCTAGACAGGGGACACCATAAACAAACACATAGATCTAGATGCCATCTATTAACCCCTCAGAAAACGAACAGGAAATGACATCACCACAAACCCCAGGAACCACATCCAGGAGAAAGATATAAATAGAAAGCAGGAGACAACAGCTTCGCTTCACTTGGAGGCCACCACTGATGTTACCTAGCCAGGTAATGAAACGTCTGGATATCAAACCTACAGCTCAGCGAGCAAACCTACCCCCTAAACCTCAACCTGAGCTACAAACCTTCACAAACCTTGCAAAAATATGGATTCACCCTCAAACAGCCTCTCCCC